>NC_089319.1:8586579-8766579 GCF_036669915.1 Pocillopora verrucosa
GAATATCTTAAGAACGTACATGGCGATGTAATAATGTTTGATTTTATAAATTTAGTGTCACTCAGCTCAGAAAAACTGTAATGAGAGTAAAGGAAAACTAAACTATTTATTGAGTGACTTATCTTGAATTATAAAGCGTAAAATCCAAACTATTCGAGCACGCCTGCCATCTCAGACTGGCGAAGGAATGAAAATAAAATCTCATCGAGTTTGTTCTCTTTTACCGGGACTTTGGTGACTCCTTTCTCTTATCAATTTTGCTGACTGGTGCGTATTTATACTCTACCTCAAATCCGTAAAAATAATTTTCATCGGATAGCAAACCATTATCAACTTACGAAACGTGCATAGGCAGGAATGTAAAATGCCTGATGGATCGATAATACTTTGAGTACTCTTTCGTTACTTTCTACTAATCATCAAAGCTGTAAAAGAGTACTCCTGTTTTTTAACGGTATCTTCGGCTCCATTTATAGCGTGTCGTGCATTTAAGGATCGTTATTTTGTTAAAGTGGCTATCAAATATATTATTCAAAACTGACTTCGATGGATTTGAATACGGTTTTACATATCACTGTATCTCGATGTCAACGGACTCCCAAAGAGAGGCAATGAGGTGGATATCAAAGTGTTCCTGATTCGCTGTCTTCATTCCGATTTTATGAGCTGCTGATGGCGGAGCAGGACGAGAGCAAATGTGTCTAAAACTTATACGAACTCATTATGAAGAAGAAGTCTTTTAGGTGTATTGCATAGTACCACTTTACTGCCTTAAAATTGTCTCCTTGAATCATCAACTGGATGATTCAAAGGGACAATTATGATGATGGTCGGCGTTCTGTCAAATTTAGCATCAAGGGTTAAATTGAAGCTTTGTAGCATAAACATGGTGTCTTATCGATCTTTACAGTAAGCGAGCGTAACAGACAAGGTTGAGATAGAGTCAGAGGTTTCATTTTTTAAATCATTCAAATCATAATTTGACGAGTATCAGTAAAAATGAAATAAGCTACCGGAGATAAACGTGGAAACTGTGGCCTGCAACAAAACGGGTGTGAGATTAGGGAGTAATAATTTGAAATTGTATGTTTCAACTGACCCAATCCTGACACATATTAAGGAGAGGCTAGTTGTTACTATAAATTGAGATTAGCATGCAATTCCCTGCAGCCCGAATATGAAGCTGTGGAAATCCCTTTTGGATATTCGGGCAGCTTTGAAGGTCTCAGTATTGTAAGGACTTTTGATAGCAGAAACGTACTGAAAATATGGACACCCCTTGAGTGACAGCTACCGTGCTAAAAATGTCCCCAATTGTTATCTGCTTGTCAAGGGAAAAGTTTTGTGTGAGTGCCTTTAAAACAAAAAAATAAGTCGTACCCGCCCTTTAACAAGCACTATAAATAAAGATATCTATAGAGAGGACAAATTTGGATACGTTTTCGCATTTTTATTAATTTTTTTAATCTCCCAGTTTAGACTTAACTTTCATCTAATCTAGATGATGCACAAGGTGCATATTACTCAACCGATGATGGGGAAAAGAAAGGTTCAGTATCAGTATACAACGCACAAAGGATTTGACAATTTTAAGTAGTGCTACTTAAATGCATTCAGGAGACTTTAACGAATTATTTCTTGTTATTGTTATATTATTCCAGCGAAGATATCGATGACTCCTTTATTCTTCCTTTTTATGGTCAGATCCTAGTCCATCGCAATTTTTTCCAATGTTTTTATGTTGGAGAAGAAGAGAGTCTTCAAAATTAAAAACAAACAAAACACTTAGAACTACAACCCCGTAGTTATGCAATTTGTACGATACAAACCGATGCTGCCTCGAGCCTGTCCTTTTCTATTTTTGATCATCCACATTACTGTAAAACGGAAAATTGTGCCTAGACTCTCACTTTCCACTTGATTCCTGCTGGTTCTTCTTAGGTTAGTAAGTGTAGACTGTTTGGTCTAAGGTATTCGCCTCAAAAAGGACATTTGCCACTATTCTGCTATTCATATCTGAGAATTTTGATAATACCAAAGAATCCAGGCTGTCACATTGTTGAGAAACAGGGTGATGAAATAATTCCAAGCGAAGATGTACGAAAGAAGCGTCAATGTGTTATTAACAGCAGCGATGGTGGAGGAGCCAATCATGCCCCTTTATAGATATACTCTATCATTTCCGAAAGGCTCTTTCGAACAAAGAGCAGGGTGTTCACTAAAAATGGTAAGCGTAAGTCATTAGATAGGAATTCAGTTCTTTTATAGGTTTGGGCTTTTCCTCTGTCTCCATTTCATATCAGAAAATTCTAATTGCACTAACAGGGCAATTATCTAAAACGCTATTCAGGACAGGGGAGAAAAGGTATATAGCTATATTTGCTGACTCTTGTATCAAGTATGAATGTGCAATACTTTATTTCAAACGGTGTAGCTGTACTTTTACTTAGAGGACAAAAAACGAAGCTTACCTCTGTAAATTCCCAAGAAGCTATATTACACTTTATTTTTGCAGTTAATGAATGTATCGCCATGCATTTGGCACAGGGAATTTGTTTACATGTTATGTATTTTAATTTGTGTTGTTGGCTCGTTTGTGTGTTCTAGATCTATATGGAGATATCGATATACTTAGATTGTTTTCAACGGCCCCATTTAAACCAGCTTAAGCTGAACTGGGAAATCCATCCTGTTTTAACATTACAATTAAATGGATAAAAGTATTTTTATATGACCAGCATTTCTCTACTAATAGTTAGACAAAAGGTACAACTAAAGCGGAATTATTCATTCAAATTGTCACTTTGTTGGTTGGAACTATGTCAAAAGTCTACTGAAATTCAGCTCTTAGTGATTGTGTAGAGCACAGAAAATCATCCGATCTTAATGACTTTGTTCTTGCTTTGTCAGCCATTCAGTGGCAAATAATCACAACAATCCGAACCTAGCAAAATCAGTTTACATCAAGATGAAAGCAATTATTTCCCTAGAAGGACTATCCTCCAGCTTTTCCTTTGGCACTGTGGTACAAGCATTTACTTCCAAATGTGAGTGAAAGTGAGCATTATTTTTTCGCTGCAGTTTATTAATAGGCAACATATGTTTAGTACGTTTGTTCGTTAATGATACCCTCCCTATAAATATAGATCGGTAGTTGAGGTCAAGATAAATATTGACGAGATCGAGACAAGATTCAGTCTCAGTTCTTATTTGAAATTAAATCATTCTGTAACTACTGTAAAATGATAACAATAATAACATTAATAATAATAATAATAATAATAATATCGCTTTGATGAACCACACGATGGTTTTTAGGTTAATTTTTTAAAATATTTTTAATGAAAACAAACCATGTTTCGGATGAAACATCATCCATCGTCAGTTTCATCCCAAACATGTTTGTTTTCATCAAAAACTATAAAAAAAATGAACTTTAAAAGCATCATGTGGTTCATCAAAGCGATATCTTACTTCGTGCCGCTACGAAGGCTTAATAATAATAATAATAATGATAATAATAATAATAAAAACAAATAATTCTCTGGTTTATCATTTCTACTTGGTTCGTGGTTTTTGTTTTCGTTAGCTTTCTTAGTTTGTTTGTTGTTTGGTGTTTATAAAGTGTGTATTTAAGTTATATTTTAGCAATGCAGGGACGATAGCACCGTGGCGATAGAACTGAGAGTGAGGGAAGGGAATGGGCATACAAGAAGCATTACTGCTTGGGAGCCTATAGATTTTAAATTTTATAGTTGAAGATATTTTCCTATTTTCTCGGTTTATATCTTCTCTCAGTAACCTTCTCCTTTCCCCACATTTCCATCGTACCGCCCATTCAATTAAAAATACTCGGCGATTAATCTTATTTCTAACTTCATTCAAGTGTGAGAATCAAGAGCAGCTTTAAACGACCTCAAAGAGAAACTGACGGAAGAGTTTAAAAAGGTCAGTGTCATGCTTAGGTCTTCGCTGGGAAAGTTGTTCCTAAACTGAAAGTGCCGGTTATTCATTCGAGGTCTGACCCAAACCACGGTTTTACGCAATCAGTGGGCCTCAGGCGTTCTTTCTAAGAGGGTTCGTTTAATTAATAGATAACTGTTAGCTTTCGACCCTCTTGACACTGTTCAAAAAATAATTGATAAAACATTCAGCTAAATTGAGGTTAGACTCTATGAAGTTAGACCATTAAAACCAAACATTCTCTGCAAACGCTGAGAAGATTGCGAAAATATCTTATTTCTTTTTTATCAGCATCCCGGATTTTTTATCACGAGATTGTCCATGACCACCGTCTCCTGTCTCCTTAATTTTGCCGAACGTCAATCATGTGATGAAATTAATTTTCAAAACGCTGATTCTTAACTCTCTCTTTCGTAAAGGATGAATCTGTCATTGACGAAGTATTATTTGAAATGCTCTCTTTCGCCCATGGAATGACAATGGATCCAGATACAATTGAGCTAGCCCTGGAATGTTACACTGAGTTATTGGACTTACTAGACTTCCTAATTATACCCGAAGTCCAACTTAGACAAGCTAAATGCCTACTACAATCGGTAAGACCTTAGACTGCCATCTCAAGTTGAAGTATGTAAACTCGACCTAGATCAAAGCGGGCAATCCCGAACAGGAAAGACGGGCCCACCTTTCCAGCTCGGTAACTAATCAGAAACAGAAGATTTGCTCCGTATTGCCCACGGACGCTGCCAGCGATATCAGAAAATTTCGTATTAAGTATCTATCAAACTACATTTAATTTTTATCTTTAGACAAAGCAAGAAACTTTCTTAACTCATCTTTCTTAACCTATTGAAATAATTACTCAACATCTTATTATAGGGAAGATGCGATGAAGCAAAAGTGGCCTGTGCAAAAGGTACGGTTGGCAGAAAACTCTTTTACTTCTTTAATATCTTGAGTGATTTGCGTTAGTAAGGTTAACAAAAAGGTAGTTTTAAGGGTGACCAGTCACAAGCGTGTTATTGACATAAATTCTAGACTTGCGAAGAAAAAGAAAGTCCTATGTTGTAATGATGGAGCAACCCAGCTCTTTCACTGTGTTTAACGATATCATTAACTCTATCAGTGCCAGATTTGGTACGTACATATTGAATCCGTACATATTGAATCCATGGCCATAAATGAAATTCCTTGTATTCGGTGATATATCGGAAGCCAAGAAAGCATCCAAAATACACAAATTGTTGTTTTTTACCAACATTTTTATTGCTTTGCGTCCCTTTTTTCTTGGTTTAGATTGATTTGTTATGTTTGTTATTTATATTTTGTCTTCTTTTTTCTTACAGTCCTATGGTTCGCAGGTGATAACGTGGACGCTTTGAGTCTAATGGGTGAAATTACACGACAGATAAGAGAAAGAGAACTGAGACAAGCAAAGGAAATGGTACATATGCGACAGGATTTGTAGATAATTGTCGTGAAAACATTGTATGGTGCACTTATATTTCCTTACTCATCCTCTTTGATACCGAAGGCCACCAAGGGCGACTTACTATTGATAATTGAATTATCATGTGGTTTCAGTAATGAGTACTTTACTTTACCGAGTAGGATTAAGGACTATAGCCATACCCCCATCCTGGAGGGCCAAAGACTTTCCTTTTTTCGGGTATGTCTTGCTACTATATTGCCGGTATGGTTAATGAATAAGGGAGACTGAAATTTAAGCCGTCGTGGTTCTCAGTTATTAACCAGGAAAAGGCGATAGTCCGTGATCAAGAGCAATTAATTTTTTTATTTCTTTTCATTTAAAATGAACATAATAGATGGCTTTTGTACTATAGATTCTATACAAAACAAATTAGAATTCCTTTAATGGCAAATATACTCTTACGTTTCGCCGAAGTATCCGTCATTACTTGCATCAGTGCATTTGAGTGACTTGCTAATTATAAAAAAAATTAGAGTAAGCCCTTGAAACCTGTCTAATCTACGAGGGGAGGCTGTTTTACTCAACGATTTCTCACCTCCGATGAAATGGTATCTTTCGAGCACACCCTAAAAATCCTTAAGGGAAAAACCTTCAAGAGCTTGGTGGTATGTCTCATAGCTCTTGTGAAACAAATATGTTCCTGAACGTAGATCGCATTAATCCTTGATGTTTTTTTTTCAACAGACAGAATTACAAGGCACTACAGGGTCTCCGTTGGAAAAAGGAAAGGAGAAGAATGTGGCCAAGCTGAGTAATTATACAGATGAACAGCAAGGAGGTGAGGTGAGAAATTCGTGGCGCCTTAGACAAACTATTGCAGGAATATATCACCTTTTACTGCGGGTAGCACACGAAACTTAGTATATCTCGATGTGTCTTACACAAAGATATAGGTCAGGAGAAAATAAGTGACCAAGGGAAATACAGAAAATAAGATATTTATCATACGACTTCTACGGCTCCGCTCATCTAATCGTTTAAAAGACCCTTTTGAAAACTAACGATCAAGATAAAGCCGTCCGGCCTCGCACAAACACGGTACTTTTACTTTTCCCGAGAACGCGAAGGAACTGAAATGATAAACAAAATTGCAATTTTTAAATTAAATTAAAGTTTCCTGATCTGACCTGACGAAAGACAGGAGAAATTCTCATCGTAGAATCTACTATGCAGTTTTCCAGCGGGCTTCCTTCTCAAGCATGTGTGTGTTAATGCCCATATGATAAGATATTCATTAATTGAGCTCGATCAACCGGATGGGAAAATATTTGGCTACTCGTTACGACGCACAGACTTCACTGCGATCGATCTGTGTCTTCTTACCTCGAGACAAGTATATCACCGTCCGACCCTCCCATTCAATCTGTAATTAGGTATTTCATCATATTTTACTTGCAGCGGCAAACTGCACAGAGGAAGGAGGAATCTCCTTTTCATGTTGTTACAAATGGTAGGGCTTAAGATGTTCTTCTTGAATCATTGATACTGGCATGGTAATCGTAACTTATTACGTTACCTTTATTTCTACAGCGGTGCAAAAGAAGAAGGAAGATTTAGATCTAGCACAGGTCGAAAGCGTGAACACCAAAGAACAGGGTATCATGATCTTTCTTGACTGGTTTTCCTTCAATTTTCGTTGTATTTCATCATTCAAATAAAGGATTTCTTTTTCACGTTCATTAAGTATTATTTAATTAAAGGAAATAATCAAAGGAAAAAGAAGAGAAATAAAGAGAAGAAAAAGAAAAAGAAAGCGAGGAAAAAGGCTCAGAAGAAAAGCGCAAGTTCCCCAGGTAAGAAAACTAACGCGTTTTTCTGTATACATTTGAATATATATTTAAACTGTGTTAGTGTTGATGTAGCTGAGGAAATCATGTCAAAAGGGAAATTCCTTGACTCATGGGTGACTTTATTACTGCAGTTAATTCATCTATTTGTTTTCTAATTTACTTAGTGAAATTCTTTTTAGTAGATTTGGACTCATTTGTGTCCTTTGTATCTTTAAAAATTTCGTATCATTTCTGTAACTAAGCGATTTTGTCACTACATTATCAGATCTACCACCGGTGAGCAGCGACATCAATATACCATCTGATGAAAGCCTTGACGAAGATGACTCGCAAGCGACGGATTCTGTCATTGGAGATCCAGATATAGGCTTTGGCTCTCTCAACATAGTCACCTCACCGTTTACACTTAATGTTACTGAAGTCGATGGATACGAGGAGTCAGACGGTGAAGAGTTAATTCTTACACAGAATACTCGCTGCCTAGGGCCAACAACAGGAAATAAAATTTCCTCAGATTGTAAACAGACGTTTGGAGGGACAATTTCCAGTCTTGATTGGATTGGCACATCTGACGAGATTCCTCGGTCATCTGATCTTGCTACCAGCAAACAGCCGAATTCTCAGCCTATGGAGGAAAAACCACTTATAACACAAAGGAAGAGCTTAGGATTCGGTGATGCAACGTCGAATGCTTTAACTCCAGTGACAGCTGAAAATGTTAAACCAATTGGTTTAACATCTCAAACAATAGTTGCATCGCAGGGGCAGACGACATATGCAAGTGTTACTTCTAGAAACCTGGTCCGCGACATGAGCCAAACAAGGAGTGAGGCGAAAACATTTAGTAATTATGACGATTTTCCGACTTTGGATAGAAGCTCTCTTCAGGTATCAGCCAGCTCTTCTAGTGCTGTCTGGAGCAATTTAAGAAAAGCTCACCAACTTCCAAATGAATCCACTCTTGTTAGCGTATACTACGACCAATCACTCAGGAAAAGTCCTGTTCAACCAGGTAGTTCTACTGTTTCTTTCAGCTCTCCCCGACCTGAACAGTGGCAAAGGTCCTTAACGACAGCCCCAATTATCCAGGGTTTTGAAAGCGGTGGAATAGCAAACACGACTAATGCGTCGACTGGTTCAAGCAATCGTGTACCCATTCCTGAAAAGGTTTTTGTTGTTTGTGGCCACTTTTTGAGTAAAAGACCTTTGTGTGACTACGCACAGGCGAAGACCTGTCAATGGTGTGAGGATCGTAGCTTGCTACATTACGCCATCTGGAATGACATCCACCATTGCTGGCAAGTAATAAGGCCATTTCCTGTGGGTAAGATTCCCCCCAACGCTCTCCTAAATGTATGCCGGCATTTTGCCATTAAAGTGTCCTGTCGAAAGGAACCGTGCTCTTATGCTCATGGGGAAATAGAGAAGCATCTCTGGGAAAAGCAGCGAGAAGGCAGTAAGTGCACATTACTCTTTAAAACTCAGGGGACTGAGAGAATTTACAAAGCATGTCAGAGTTGACCCTGGTCATGCATATGTCATTTCTCAATATAATTGACCTGTTTATTTATTATTATTATCTCGGAAATAGGCCTTCCCACCCCTAAAGAGAGTCTACGAGTGTTACGATCTATCAGCGGTCCAGCAACTGCACAGCACCTTACACAGGAGATAGATACTAGTTTCTTGCCGCTCCAGACGACGGTAATTATAACAGAATGTGCTACGATGGCCTCTTTCACAACTTCCACAGGAAATGTGTACCCTGGCGTTGACGCTGTTACATCCCAAAGCAAGATTGCAAGTCTTCAATTGAGGCCTACCACTGACGTTCAGTCAGGTAAACCCTCGACATTTAGCCATATCTCAGCTACACCTGTAATGTTTGCACCCGAAGCAGCTCCAACAGGACCCATTTCCTACCAAAGCCCCACTAAAGACGGAGTTCACACTGCTTCTCCTCTTTTCTCCAGCACAACAGCTATGGCATCTGGTGAATCCTCTCTGCCCCTTCAATTTTTACCTGCATCCGATGTAAGGATTCAAGAGGCGAATTCTAAAGGAAATACATCATGTACGAGCTCCCTCGCAAAAGAGACAGAAAATCCCATTGCACCCATCGCAGCCTCTGTCAAACCTACTAATATGATGTCAAAAGTACAACATGTAGGGACTGTCATGTCTCATACCCAAGGAGCAGAGAGTTCCACCGCTTCCACTTGCTCTTCATCTTCGGAGAACACTGAGATAATTTCTACTCCAGTTCAATCGTCTGCGCAAACATCCATCAAGACCTCTCAGGGCGTTAGCCAAAGCTGTATTCCCTCCGAAAGTACTGTTGCGGAACGCTCTACAAATTCCCAATCTATCACTTGGTCTAACGTTCTCAAGACTCCTGGAAGACCTTCTACACCGATTCAAAAGACGACTGCCATCCCTACAAACAACTCTTCCAATGAATATAGAAAAGTACCAGCTGGTGTTTACGTCGTGTGCGACCATTTTCTTAAAAAAAATCTTCAGCGGGCGGCTAGTGTTTCCCACAAAGACAAACCTTGCAAAGGCTGCGAGAAGCGGTCAAAGTTTAAATACGCTTTCTGGAGTGTCATTTGGAAACGATGGCAAGAAATAAGGCCCTATCCCAAAGACGTGAATATTAATTTTGCATTTAGGGTATGTCGTCAGTACTCCAAACACGAACGCTGTCTTAAAATACCGTGCTCATTTGCCCACGGTGAGCAGGAGAAAACCATGTGGACGATGGAAAGAGAAGGGGGTAAGTGATATCAAGATACTCACAGTTTTATTTTCGGTGAGGATTCATCTTCTCTATTTCCTTTCTTTTCGCAACTGGATTGTTGTTGGTAGCATGCGGAACGTTTCGTACTTTATTACAATCATTTTGAAATCAATGGTGATCTTTGCAGTCTCATTGGCTCTCGTTGGTCCGATGAATTCACATATCGCACCACTTTATGCTCAAAATCAAACACAAAATTTTTAAAAATATATTTATAGATAAAAAGTAGTGAGCACCACACAGCAAAAGATCTTGTCAACTATGTTTATTATTCGACCGGTTTCGACTGATCACACAGACTTCATCAAGGATTTAACATTTAACACAATTTAATTGTGCTCGAAATCATTTACCGTATAAGTCACGTTCAAATTGGGGTGTGAACAACAAAAACACCCACAAACAGGAAATGTTACGCAAATCCAGCGTAACAAATTGGAAATAATACGCGAATACAGCATAACAAATTGAGCAATGTTTATTTTTGGAGCTCACGATTTAATATTAAATCGTGAGCCGCAAAAAAATTAACATTACTTAATTTGTTACGCTGTATTTGTGTAGCATTTCCAACTTCTCAAATTGTGCTCGAAATCATATGATTAGCTATACAAATTTCACTCCACTGAGTTCAACTATTATGATTGTTATTATTATTAATTCCTAGTTAGCGATACTTGACTGCACTACAGAAGACATCAAATTTGCCATATGTGATTAAGTCCTATGTGCTTTCAAAAAGCCAATGCAGCCATAGGGAAATATGCCCCTGATTAATTGAGAATGTGATCCTAAGCATTGCTCATATTGCAGACAAAAATATTTCTTTTCTTAGCGATTCTATTTAGTCACGAGGTCAAGAGTTAAATGTTAAATCTACTATGTTTTCTATTTTCCATCATGCAACTAGTTCTTCCTACTCCGCGGGAATTTCTTACTGGGTCATTTAGTGGCAACCCATCTGCTTCGGCCGAGAAGTCCTCAGCAATGCACCTTTCCTCCCAACTTCTTTACAGACCTTCCCCCCCAGGAGTAACAAATGGCTCCTATGGATTATGCAGAAGGTAGGATAATTTAAAGCTTGTATTAAAACGACTACGATGATGACATGATTTTTTAAGCCGGAACCAAAACTTTCCTAGAAACCAGTTGCATTGATAAAACGTAAGAGCCTTTAGTACTGATGAATAATGTACTTCAATACTCACCCTAAGCCAAATATAGTTAAAATTAAAAACACTTTGCACCTTTGAATACCAAATTGAACAAAGTATCAAACTATTTGGCAGTATTACATCGAAAATGTTATAGATTGAATGTTCTATCGATGTTTGATTGCACTAAAGAAGACCTCAATCGATGTCAGTGGACTTATACGACTTTTTCTTGGAAACAACAGCTTTTCTCACAAGGTTATTTTGTCATATCCCATTAACAGTTTCCACACACGTGAACGGTGTAGATTTGGTAGAGGGTGCATCTATGCTCACAGCCAACAGGAACTGAATGAATGGAAACAGGAGTACGATAGAAAATTAAAGGAGAAAGCAAAGGAAGATATTAAAAAGAGAGAGGAACTGTTTTCTTCAGAAATGGCATCAAAATTCTTAAAAGCGCCTCCAGAAGACGTAAGTCTCTTATTTCATGTTGGCGTTACTGATAAGATTCGACAGACAGATGCTAAATTTTATTTTTTCAGCTATCACAATGACAACTCAGATATTGAACACTTGCATGTCAGGAGAAACGACAAAAAATCTAATCTAAATTTTGAAAAGATACCACATAAATGAAAAGCAAATTTCACCCCTAAATGTACAAGGGGAAAAATTAAACTTAAATTAATCCAATTGAAAATTTTGTGTTTCTGAAATACTCACCCAATTATCGTAGTTTAGAAAATTTCATGATTTAAAAAAAAAGGCGTTTAAATTAATGCAATTCTGACTTTCAATCAGGTGGAACGGAAAAAAGAAATACTTCCATGCATTCGGAGCCTCTTTTGTTTGTCTCTGGGTTCCACTATAATTGCAAGTCAGGATGTAATATAGAACACAACACATTAAAACAAAATAGAATAAACTTATCCAATCGAGTGTGTTTGTTTATCCAAATTGTCGATTGCTATCAGGAAAAATAACTAAAATTGATAATCATAATTATATAATTGATTTTTTAATATCACATTTCTCTTTTTAACATCAATAGCAAGTGGAATGTCTGCCTGGAGTTGAGGTTATTTGCTCACCTCAGGAGCTTAATGTAAAACTTCGGGACAAAGAGCAGTTTAAGTGGATATTTACTCTTAGCTTCAAGGTAAGTAGACATTATGATGGTGAGGTCATAAATGCATCAACCAGAAAGTCGTAGCTAAAGGTACATTTTAATGTGTCTCAATACAAATGATACCTTAAATATATTTATTGAAATTACGGTCTTTTTCTTAACTCGACTTAGCATGCAGCAGTTTCTTTATTAGAGTTTAAAAAAACAATGACATCAAGCTAAAAAATGAAAACTATGGTTTTGATCTGTTAAATGGCAATGAGATTTAGAATAATAGCAATAATGATAATGAAAATAATACCTGATACCTTAAGTATATATTTTAAAACAACGATCTTATCATTAAATTTACTTAACAACAGTTCATGTATGGGCTGAAATATTTTTGTTAGGAAGGATAAACAAAATATGTGATTAAAAATTTTTAGTTCGTAAACTGCCACCATTCCTAAAATTGTCCGAAACATTTAGAAGTCTGGTGTATAGATGCGGGTACTCCAATTTAGAGTTCAAATGGTGTACCTTTGAATTATTTTCAAGTAATGTATTGTATGTCATCAACTTTTCAGCCAGATGAGGTAGGATCGTTGCAGAATGTTTTTCTCCTCAACCGATACCACAGCTGTTATCACTTATCAGAAATTCGTGTTGGCTGCATTGAAGAAAAGCGTGGCTCTGAGACGTACAAGCTCTTATACACAGCCAAGCTGGAAGACTCTTGGTACAAGTCTCCAAACTCAGAAAGACTGGTTGGGCGTGTAAAGGTGGCTCTCGCAGTCTCGTTCGAATCTTCTCTGTATGGAAGCTTTGAACAGTTGGTTTTATTTGACTTTGGGAGGAAGCCCTACCTAGTGAAAAAACTCAATGCTGATGTTACGAGTGAGTCAAATACACTCCCCATCGCACGAGAGCATCTCGCCTCGCAGGCGCCAGCAATATGGGACGAAAGGTCAGTGGAAGTGGTCAGATTCAACCAGGCAACAAGAGAGGCTCTCAAGGCAGAACACTTGCTAAGGAAGTACAGTCTTCCTAGACAACTAGAAATTGCTGATGAGTTTCTGAGCCCTAAGATCTACAAAAGTGTCATGCATCAATTACTATTTGTGGAGGAGAGGTTCATGAAAGAAGAAATATCACGGTACGTTCTAAGAAGATTTTAGATATGCTTCAAACTCAATGATCCATGACCAGGTAGGTTTTTCTAGCAGATATTCTGCTCTCCAGTGGGGCCTAAAGTTGGTGCATATTAAGGGATAGGCGTTTGAAATATACTGATCCATAATGGGTCGTCTTTACAAAATAACGAAGGCTCTCGTCTATTCCATTAAGAAGGAAGGACAACGCATGAAGAGTTGGCTATCATAAAAGCCCTTGAAGAGTCACAAGAGAGCTAAACGCTTACTAAATCAAATATGAAATGTAATGGCATACAAAAAAAATAATTTTATATCACCTTAATATTGGTGGACGGTGAAGTTGCCTAAATTGATGATAAGAGTTTGTTTTTGTTTTTGTTTAATTTTTTTTCCTGGTCGCTTTATTTTGTGTAGTTACACCTTAAATAATGCCCAGCTACATGCACAGCGGAATATCTTCAACGAGATAACTGGAATGAAGTTTGCTGTGGATGGCGAATTGTTTGGTGTCCTCCGTCTGCAGGAAGAAGACGCTCTTAGACCAGACGATGCAGCCGGTCGTCTCCTTTATCGCAACATCAATTCTGTCTGGCTGCAACTGGCCGATAGTGGATCTAAAACGGTTTACGAAGCTCCAGTGGAGAAAGTGGAGAGTGAGAGCGTTGTTCTAAGACTGCCGTCCAAATTGTGCTCAGACCTAAAGCTACATGACACCTGTGATGCTGCCGTTAATGCTCAGTTCCAGCTGAATCGGTTGCCTCTTTGTCAGTTGCACGAAGCTGTTGAAAGACTTACCACAGGACAGTTACGTCTCATATTTCCGGATCCAACTGTTGGAACTCTCATAAGCGAAGTAAGCATTCGTATTCTAAAGGTGTGCTTTGAAACCTTAGGTCGTTTTCCAAATATATGTAGCATAAACAGAAGGGAATGTTGAAATTCCAGGTAAAAATTCGTTGGCAATGGCTTCTCGACAAGCGTTTGAATACAAATCAAAAGAAAATCATCGAAAGGATTGCTTCCCTTGAAGACAATGCCCTCCCTCTGGTCGTATTTGGTCCGTTTGGAACGGGAAAAACATTTACCCTTAACCAAACCGTACGTCTTTTGGTACAGCTGGACAAATCCCACAGAATTCTGTTATGTACTCATTCCAATCGGGCAGCAGACATCCACGTGGAATTGTTGCATGAGTATCTTACCAAGAGTGGAATACCTGCAGCAAGGCCTCTAAGGGTTTATCAGCCAATGAGAAGGTAAAGAGAAAAAACGAAAAGAACCAAATCAGTTTTTATACATGTCCTTTATTTCTCATGAGCGACTAAGTTGCAAAGAACCTGGAACGGCTGCCTGACGGCCCTATCGGACAAAAAGATGAAGTATGTGCATCTGATTTAAAAGAAACGACCATTGAAACTACATAGGTCATTTCACTATATGAACATGTATCGGTGAGTAACTAATCAATTTTTATTTCTCTAATCTCAGACTCGAAACTGCATCTGTGGTAGCCAGAAAGTATTGTTTGATCAAGGATGACATGTTTGTTTTGCCTTGTCGGGATGACGTCGTTGAGCATCGCGTAGTGATTACAACGCTGAGCACATCACAAGTGCTTCTTGATCTGGAAGTGCTGCACGGATTCTTCACTCATATCCTCATCGATGAGGCCGCTCAAGCGCTTGAACCCGAGGCCTTAAACCCGTTGAAGTTTGCGGGAACAAACACAAAAATAGTCTTTACAGGAGATCACATGCAGGTATAGATCTAGATTTAAGGAAGTGAACTCCACAGTTTTCTGCGGCGGCAATTATCATAGTTTTCTATCTGTTCATTAGCGTTAATGTTTCGTCCATTATCATTTTCATTTTTGTAATCATTATTATCTTTTTAACATCGCTAACATAATCTGTACGTGGGAAAAAAAAAACTAGTGGACTCAGATAAAACCTCAAAGAAAGAACAGTTTGCGTTATATGTCGTTATTTGAAGAGGTAACGTTCATACATTTATCTTACGATAGATGAGCCCAGAAGTCTATTCGCCTCAAGCGCGAAGTTTGGGACTTCAAAAGTCACTGGCTGAAAGGCTGTTCGACCTCTATGAAAAATATGAGGCTGAAGCACCCAAGAGGAATCCCAACCTAGATAAGGAATCTAATGTTATGTGGCTGACGGAAAACTACCGATGCAATGAGCATATTCTCAAGTTTCCCTCTGAAAATTTCTATGGTAAAAAGCTGATTGCTCGTGGACATGAATCCCAACCGGCGCACCCGAAGTACGGGCCCCTTTTATTCTTCTCGGCACGCGGTAAAGACACAAAAGAGCAAGAAAATTCTTATCTGAACACATCTGAGGTTTATGAAGTAGAGAAGAGAGTGAAAGAGATTGCCGATAGTTGGCCTGCTGTTTGGGGCCCCAAGATTCTGTCTGATATCGCAGTATTGTCTTCTTACCGTTACCAGGTTAGTGACTTTATTCTTCAGGAAGAGATTTTACTAATGATAGGAAGTTGCAAGAGTATCAGTCCGTGGACGACTTCCTCTTTTTCAACTGATATAGAAGGTAAGATAGAGAAGCCTTGCGAAGTTCAGCTCTCAAACCAGCTTTTCAACCTTTAATAGAAAAATGCGAGCCTCTCGTTACTTCCATGCTTTTGCCTTCACCAGGAGGTCACAGAGATTCCAATTCACCTCTTTCTTGCCTACAGAAATTTAAAAAGCGTTTATATTACTCAAATGATCCGAAATTATTATCTATTCTTGCAAAGAAACTTATTGACTTAGATTCTAATTCCTAATTGAAAATTATGTATACTCAATACTTAGGTCCAAGCTATACGAAAAAGCTTACGAAAGGTAAAAGATCTGAGGGATGTAAAGGTGGATACAATCCATAACGTGCAAGGTAAGTTCTCTCCTATTTTTAAGTCATCCAAGAAACATGAATAATAAATCGATTTACCTACTTTAATTTTTTGTATCCCATTTATCTTTCATTTGATTGTATATGTTTTTTGTCAGGAGAAGAATTTCGGGTGCTTTTTATCAGTACCGTGCGCACATTTCATACCTGCAAGCCTCAGCAAGAAGAATTGCGTAACAATGGATCAGGTCAAAAACTTTATTGGGAGTTTTTGTCTGATCCAAAGTTACTTAACACAGCCGTGACGAGAGCGAGATGCATGGTGGCAGTGGTTGGCGATCCTGTCTCTCTTTGCACAGTGGGAGAATGTCGAGGAATCTGGAGAGATTACATCAAGAGATGTGATGATGCTGGTGGCCTGTATGGGACAACAATGAAAGAGCTATCAAGAGAAATAAGCGCTTCTATTGCCAGTGTCCAGCTCAATCCTTCAGCTGAGACATTCATTCCAACTTTCGTTCCAAAGGCTGAGAAAAGCTTGGGTGCAAAAGCGCCCGAGGACAAAACAATAGAAAGTGCCCAAAAGGACGTTTATGTAAAGGTGATAGAAGAGAAAGGTGTTGGGAAAGTCCTGGAAACGAAGAGCGACACTCGAGAGGCAAATGGCCAACAAATCCTGAGTGAAGGATCGACGGAAAATGATGCCTTGGACAACAAAGGTCGACCCATTCTCATCCTTAAGGATCAGGATCGGGGTGAAGAAGAGCCTGACGACGGCAATGCCGACTCAAACGACTTTCAAGATAACCTTCTAGAGGACGAGACAGTATTTCCGAGAGACATGGACGAAATAATTCAGGCATTTGTCCAAAAATGTGAAGAAACACTGAAAATGGACGAAGAACGCAAATCAATTTTTGACGACTCCGAATTCCCTTCTCTTCAAGCGGTGAAAGACTTGAAACAGCGACCAATCGAGCGCGTACAACACCCTACATTCAAGGGTGGTGCTGACATAAAAGATCTGTTCCCAGAGGTACGAGTTCGTTACGGCCGTATTGAAGTGCGCCTTACTAACCTTGGCTTTTACAGATCTCCCTCTGAAAGAGCGAAACGAATCATAATTTCCTCAAAGCAACAGGATTTTCTTGATCCCTCTGTCTTGAGGCAGCTGGTTGCAGACGAACCTGAGAAATACATTGTCTGTAATCTTCGTCTTAGTCCCGAAAAGTTGCACGTGGGTTATGCAGAGGTAGAAGACACCAAGACGCCATCCATTCAAATCAAAGGAAAGCTCCACCGAGCATTTGATAGAGACAAAGTTGTTATAGAGCTAGCCGAGAGTAAAGCTCGCTCAAAGGCCGATGAAAGTGAGCCAGCAGTCCAGGGAAGAGTTGTTGGTAAGATGATATACCTTTCTCCCTACATTAGTAGTCTTTGAATGTAGTTATAATTACCCTCCACAAGCTTAGTTAAGATTGTTAAATATTTCATTAAACCATCGAAATCCGATTTGTTGAGAAAACACGTCCTGCATCCTAGTTAAAAAACAATCAGATCGCGCAAATCGAAAAAAGCATTGATCGGTAGTAGCCACAAGAACTCTCATTATAAATTGAACCCATCATTTTTGAGACTCTTCCATGATATAAAGACGTATGATAACAGCTAGATCAGTAGATGACATCAGAATATTCTTATAAGTAATAAGACGACCGGCTTTAAACCTTTTTAAATTTCTCTTGTGATTCAGGTGTACTTGAACACATAATTAGTCCACACGAACGTCAGTTTGTGTGTACAACAGATTACGCAAATCCTGCGGTGATGGTGCCCATCAACAAAGCAGCAACTAAACTGGTCAACCTTACAGACAAAACCTGTGAGGATATTCCAATGTACAAAAAGGATCACAATGGAAGAGCCACAAGGGTAAAAATGTTTAAAAGAGAGAAAGTCCTTAGTGGGAAGTACCTCTTTGTTGTTAAATACCTTCAGTGGAGAAGAGACTTCTGCAACCCTCTTGGTATCGTTGTGCGACCTCTATCCAGAGGACACGACTTGGAAAGTAGCATGGAGATTGCATACGCTGAGCACGGGGTAAGACGAAAATTTAAACAACAGACCTTGAGATATGTGGATGAGAACTTTCCCCCAGGATGGACTATTCCTGAAGTAGAACGTAATAATCGCACCAAGATTTCTGATGCCATCACAATTGATCCACCCACATCCATGGACCTTGACGATGCTTTGACGATAGAGAATATTTCGCCTTCCAAGTTCCTATTAGGGATACACATTGCCGATGTCAGTTTCTTTGTCAGACCAAACACTCCATTAGAAGAGGAAGCATTCTCACGTTGCACTTCATATTACCCCCACAACGGACATGAAAATATTCCCATGCTTCCGCGCCAACTTAGTGAGAATTTTTGTAGCCTTCTACCTAATGAGGACCGTCTTGCAGTATCGGTTTTCGCCACCATAAGCGAAGAGGGGAAACTAGTCGGTGAGCCACAGATAAAACGCACAGTTGTTCGATCCTGTTGTCGTTTGAGCTATACTAAGGCTCAGATGATCATTGATGAAAAAGATGCTAGCACATCAGAAATTCCAGAGGAGATAAAGGGGAAGGTTAGACGGTTAAGTTCCTTAGCACAAAAGAGTAGATTTCATCGCCTCCGAGATCGAGCATTCGATCACTGGCAAAACGAAGGAAAAGACTTTGAAGCCCACGAGCTAGTAGAAGAATGGATGATTCTAGCAAATGAGGAAATCGCAAAACTTTTGTCACAAAGGAACTCTGAATTAGCACCTCTGAAGATACAGCTGCCACCAAAAGATCACAGACTGGCCGAATGGATTCAAATGTACGGCAAGTATACAAGAATGTCACTAACGTTATCCGCAACTTTCACGAAGGAAACAACAGACGCCACCCCACTAGAGGCTTTTCATGATGAAGGCATTAAGTTTAAGATCCAGAGGCAAGTTTGGCGTGCGATATGTCAAGCCGCCGAGTCAAACGATTTACCCACACTTCAATACCTGATTTGCAACGAGAGTAATCACCCACAAATTGCCACAGCTGTTTCACATTTTCGACGTATACAGTCTAAATCTCGATGCGTTTGCGAAGGCGATCAACCACCGGAGAACATTTGCCACTACTCTCTCGGAATACCTCGATACACACAATTTACGTCGCCAATAAGGCGGTATATTGATATCGTGGTGCATCGGCTACTAATTGGTCTCGTTTTGACGTCTTCCACCAATAATCACCCCAGCAAAGATGAAGTTTTAAAGGTGTGCCGACGTCATACATTTATGCAAGACAACGCACGTAAATTTGAGAAGTATTGCAATAGGATCCATCTGGCCACTCAGCTCCAGCAACGGTGTCGTGAGACACGAGTTTTCATTGAATCCATTCAGCATCAGTCCTTGCATCTTCAAATCTTAAATAGAGAAGATGATCTCTTGGCTACTACGAACAAAACAATTGCCCTTCGTCACCTTAATTTACTGACCGTGGATGAAAAAAAAGAATATCAAGGTGAAGTACAGTCGATCATTCTCAAGTGGAAAATCAGAAAGTATATGGCGCCAGATTTCAAGAGAAACACCACAGAGTTATCCACTTCCAATTACAAAGGCACTGACGAAGTGATCGAAATTCCTCCTGATGTTTGGGTTTCTGTGTTGGATATGATTCGAGCTAACGACAAGGAGAATCTAGTAACCACCATCAAGAAAATGCAAGAGAAGCTAAGCGCGATGCCTTCCAGTCGTAGGAAGGACACCTCAGCTCAAACGTCTTTTGGCCAGGTGCATGATATCCATTACAAGCATCCTCATCAAAATGACGAGGCACAACCGTCATCTGAGGCAACAGTAGACCATTTTTACGAGAAGAAAGTTACACTAAGAAAATACGATTTCCTGTCTGTGCAGCTCTGTCCTCACATGATACGAGGAATCCTCGAACCAGATGTCCAAGTATTTAAGGTAGATGCTCATCTCAATGTCTGCATTGAACACCGTAAGTATCCAAGGGAGTCATTTTCGCACACAGCGAGACACCAAGCATCAAGGGAACGGTATGAAAGTATCGACGAGTACGTAGAAGCTTGGAAACCAGTTATTGCGATGGAGGCAGCGACAGAAGCGGTAAAGGAGAATGATGGGTTCACCATTGAAAACCTTAACGTGCTATGGAAACACAAGGCGGATTCTGTAAGAGGAGAGTTTGAGCTTCCTTTCAGCTACTGTGATAGTCGTCAATTAAATTTCCATATGGGAGATCTCATATGTATCCGTATGTCTTACTGCGAAATATCGCTATCTTCGGTGGAAAGTGAAAGCCACGGAAAGGTATTTACTCTATCTTTATCTATTTACTCTATCTCAATATTCTTGTGCGAAGATGGCTTATGCTTATCTAAGTTCTTCCCCTTTCTACAGTCTTCCAAAGACGGTCTACATTCTGATTCAAGCGGAAGTGCTAGTGACTTTTGGGTGGCACACTGCATTATCAAAAGTGTTAAGTTTCTTAAAGAAAAACGGATGGTAAAAGTGAAAATGTATCTTCATCAATCGGCGTCAACCACACCAGAGGGACTTTCCAACGAAGAGGGCTACAGATGTACTCTAGAACTCATCCACAGAACACTTCCTCAAAGGTACATGAATAACCATACTCTCATGAGATACTTAGTCAAGATCTGTGCTCAGTTTCTGAAATAGTTAAATTAATCTTGTAGTCTAATAATTTCAAATAGCTCTGCGTTGACTGAGCATGCAAAGTAGCGGTATCTAAACAGTTATGCGGATCTTGAATAAAGAAAGCTTGATTCAACACTAACTATAACAAACTGCAACAAACTGAATTTATTTTGCAAAATTGTGTTAACTACTTAACCTTTATCACGACAAAAATATACCTCCACTGGTTGCCTAGTTAAATCCATGACTTACCTTATTACATCCTGGAGTTCTTGGTATGAATTAACTTTCATTTCAACTCTTCAGACGAATGTATGCAGCGCTGTGCAGTTTGAAACACTCATCTGAGCTAGTTCATGCCATTTGCAGAGGAGAGGAGCCTTCAAAAGGTATTTATTATTGAGAATTAGTATTTTTTTTATTCTGACCTTTCATTTACACAGTTACAATTTTACATTCATAAAATAGGTTAACAATGATAACAATTCGATATATTTAACAATCTTACGCAGTTACCCTATTTTCAGCGTAAGAAATTAAACAAATCGAGCCGGAGATCGTGGATGTGAGTGATTCCGGAGTCAAAATATTTTTTGCAATAGATAGCCTTTTTTTATCTTTTCTAATTTCTTTATTATTCCAAATAATATTTGTCCAATGCAAGTCTGTGGCGAAAGTTTCACGAAATTGTGACCACCATAGAAGAAGCTCTCGATAAAACTGGGAAGTGATTGTATAATCGTTAACATCATAGTTACAATTACATATATTACAAAACTTTTAGCTTTTTTAGCTTCCGTGCGATTGTTAACCATCGTAATGCTCTTTTTTTCCGTCACGGTTAGAAAGTTATGGCGAACTCCCCACAAGCCTGTTTTTGACACAGTTTGGATTTAAGAAGTTGAACACATATCAAGAGGCCGCAGTCAAAGAAGCACTTTGCCATCCATTCACGCTAATACAGGGCCCACCAGGTAAGAATATTGTGTATTTCGACGAAAGACTAAAAGCGATTAGGGGCTTAAGAATTATCTCGCATATAACCACTTTTTAGTTCGACTGACCATGACTTAGTGATGATGTACGGAAATAGTCTATGTTACCAGTATTCCATTACACCTGAAAAAATGCGCTAGCATACACATTTCTGAGCTTCATTACAAATGACAGCAATGACAGCTTGTCTGTGACAACTCACTTACAAGTACAGGTTACTTACAAACGACCAAAAAAATCGTTTTTCTCAGGTACTGGGAAAACCGTAACAGGAGTACACATCGCCTACTGGTTCGCGGAACAAAACAAGACGAAAAAGTCTTTGAAGCTGTTGAAAAAAGAGACAAGTGAAACTGAATGTGATGGAGCACACAAATCACCGCCTCAAGTTATTTATTGTGGACCGTCTAACAAGTCTGTGGACGTGGTTACAGGTGGGCTATGATAGGAAAAAAAGTCAGGACTTCTGTTTCATACGAAATCAAATCGCGGTATGGGACTCCATGAGGTTCCGCGGTAATTATCCACCGAAGGACAATGCATTCCAATAGAAAATGCTCTAAGCTAGCTTGATGTTGGTAGCTGTCGAATTTGATTGTAACATCATTTAATTTTATCAACTAGGAATATACTCACATAAAAAAGCTAACCTCGCGTTCAAGTTTGTTGGTATACTTGGAATAAAGTATTTAGCATGCGAAAAATCGGAACAGATATTGGCTGTTTTGGAAATGGTATTTTGTGTAGCCGCCTTGTTAGATCGCGTTTCCCGGTCTTTCACAATTGCTTCTCTTTTGCGCACGACCTCCCTAGGATTCTTGCTCACAAAAGAGGTATTACATAATGGTGATGATTGTGGTAACGATACTATGTCATACGGTTCAAAGTGTCGCCCAGCGGGAATTTTTTAATCGTTAAACGATAACTTATTCCGACAGTGTAAAAATGCAGCTGTCCTCTATCATTCAATTTTGATTTGGCCATGCAAAGCTTGAGTAATAAGTACACCGTTTATTTAATCTAAAATAAATTCCGCACAAATCTCAACAGCTGACATAAACTTTCATCTTCCAACCTTAGAGCTCCTTTTGAAAATGCCAGATTTAAAAGTTCTCAGAGTTTACAGTGATCAAATTGAGCAGAAAGAGTTTCCAATTCCAAAGAAGTTGAAGCCAGCTCGAACAACGAGGAGTGATGACGAACTGAAAATCTCCAGTGATCAAATAAGGTCTGTATCCCTTCATCACGTGATTAGAGGTCCTGAATGCCCTCATTCGGAAGAGCTAAGGAAATACGAAGAAGGGTTCGCTCAGTGTAAAGCGATGAAGGAAACTATAGGCCAAAAGGAAGTCGCCGATTACCGCAAGGTGAGAGATTTTTGAACGGTTTGACCTAGTGCTTCGATGCGAGAATAAAAGACAAATTAGAAAAGTTAACTCTGTTGAAGATATTTTAGCGCTTAAGTACGTGCTAGCTACTGGACAGATGGGAAGGCTGGTGATTGGTGGAAATTCTCTCCCATTGGAATGATTGAGTTTTCGTAATTACATTGATAAACTAAGGCAGTTTTCCTCTCATATAACTCTTTTGGAGAGACATTAAAAATCAGTGAGCGTTTTTTTCACAAATCGAAAACTTATTTTTACGTTCAAATCCACAGAGAACCTCCCGCAAAAGAAAAATAGTAAATCTGCTCCCAACTTTTCCTGTCAAATACCAAATACCAAATACCTTGATCACTTGATACAGATGATGGCTTTTTAAATTTCTTTCCCTCAAGGTCATTGGACTGGCTGAAAAGTGGGCTCTTCAAGAGTCTGGAGTTCAAATCATTCTCTGTACTTGCGCCGCTTCGGGAAGTCCTAGGATAGTCTCTTCTTGCGACAACATCCAGCAATGCATTGTCGATGAATGTGGCATGTGCATGGAACCTGAATCACTAGTGCCTATTACGTGTTCTGGAGCAAAACAAGTGGTTTTGATTGGCGATCACAAACAACTGCAGCCTGTAATACAAGACCACGTCGCAAAGACACTTGGCTTGAGTGTGTCGATGTTTGAAAGGCACTCTAAACGAGCTACCATGCTGGAACTTCAGTACAGAATGGTGAGATATTTTAGCAAAACACATTCAGGGCAATTATACATTCTACTATTCTAGGAAATGGTACTTTGATTGTCTTCGTTAGCTTCTGAGACACAGGTTTACCAGTCTAACTGTAATCCGCATAGTTTTCTGAATCATTGCCTCTGAAAACCCACTTATCTCTGGGATTAATATAATTTTTCTGTTGCTAAACAAGATATCGGTGCAAATACCTAAATATTGGTCACCGAAGGATGGACTTCGCAACTCTTTTATTGTTCGCAGTTTATTTGTCTTTCAAGATTTAACCTTAGCGAGTGTTTTAGTGTTTCTCTCTCTCTCTTACCTTTAAAAACTTGTAACATGAACTTGGTAACAATTAGGTTACTTTACTCTCCCTCCTTGAGTCTATCAGAAGACTTTTACCGTATTACACCCACCAGGAAAACAGGAAAACAATGCCATTTAATTTCTTTTTCTCTTAACAAAGACATTTTTTTAACCAGTGTGTTCTCATTTCTAGCATGATGGAATTTGCGAATTTCCATCGAGACAATTTTATGATGGAAAGCTACGTACAGCTGGCGTGGTGAAGTCACGTGCTCCTAGTCCAATTTCCTTTTGGCCTGCACAGAGGAAACTACCAATAGTGTTCTGTCACGTGGAAGGGCAAGAAGAGTCTGCTGCCATAGCAACCTCAGAGAGCAACGAGGAGTCCAAGAGAAACATGAAAGAAGTTCGTAAGGCAGTAAGTAAATTCTCACCGAACTTGAGAAAATTGGGAAGATTATGGGATAGGAAGCTCATGTTCTTTTGGTTCACATTTACAATCGCAAAGTAACGTGAGTATTTTCCAAGCCTAAGCTAAGATTTATTATCACACAGGAGAATTTTTTTACGTACCATGGTTAAATTACTATCAGATTTCCCAAAGCCAATGATTAGATTGATCTGTGGCCTTTTTTTTTTTTTTTTTTTGAGATGCAGTGGATTCCCTTAAATGCCGGAGACACCTCTATCCGGTAGACATGTTTTTTTCTGGGGACAGAAGCTGGTCCAGACTGACAAAATTCCTCCTAACACCTCCGTTTACATCAGAAATTTTTTTCAGCACGCTGACTTGATGTATATATTATTATGTATATCCCTAACCCTTCATCGTTCGATTGGGAACTGTATACCAGAGTACTCTTTGCTTTACTAAAGCTTTGCACGGCTGTAAAGTCAATATGTCTAATGATCACTTCCTCCTCTTTCCTCACGAAAGGTTCAAATAGCAAAGCATCTTGTTAACCGTTACGTGGCCCATGTGCAAAAGTCAGATGTGGTTATTCTGTCACCTTACAGAGAACAGCGAAGCAAAATCACTGAACTCTTAAAGGGAGCATATGAGGATATCAAAGTTACAACAATCACTAAAAGTCAAGGTAAGGCAGTAAATAGTAAATCTTGAAAATAAAACGGTATTTATATACAGTAAACGAAACCGTTACGTACCTCAACCGTTTAATACATACTAGATAACTCTGTGAAAAAAAATAGGGAGATCTAAAATTGAAAATAAAAGCGCACGTTGGAAGAAGGCGCAGTTCTAATGAAGTGTTGAATTTCGATATTCGATTTCTCCTTTTTCTTTCAAATTTTAGGGAGTGAATGGGATTACGTCATAATATCGTTGGTTCGATCCGTGAACCGTGACGAAATAGATCCTGAACCGTCCCTTTCTTGGCTTCGTGAACATCTGGGGTTCTTGACTGATGAGCATCAAATGAACGTGGGACTCACTCGAGCACGCAGAGGACTTTGCATTATAGGTGAGATATGCAGTTCAAGTCTTTTCAGAGAAGGTTGAGGTAGAGTTTTTAAAGCATTCTAAGATGTCGTTGGTTTTTGTTTACCAAGCTCTGCGATTAGTGCCGCAATTTCATCCCATCCTCTTAATCCTCCAAGATTTTTTTACCCTGGGTTTTCCTCAATTAACCCTTCGTAACATTTTCATGCGTTCATGCGTGGAAGTTGTGGAGGTAAACAAAGAAGTTTGTCAAGTTTACAAATAAAGCTCCATGATTGTAGGATAAGGCGCCATTATTCTATTGCTAGAATAACTCAGCCTCATCTTATTCCCTTTAGGAAACAGGTATCTCCTGGAGTTAGACCCAGCGTGGAAAAGCTTGATAGAGCACTACGAAAAGAATGGCTGTCTTGTGAACGAGGACTGGCCTCGGTCATAATTGAGTCACAGAAGTAAATATTTATTTAATCAACAAGACTGAAATATACTAAAGTCAGGGGAGAATTTTTAGAGAACTTTTTCAAGATTAGAGCTTTTTGTATTATCTTCCAGGGAGTGGTGGTTTTGTAGGACATGACCAGAAGGAAAGGAATGGAAAGGATTTCATAAACTTAGTGTGACGAGAGTGAGGGAATATTCCAATTTCTCTTTGAAGTCAAATTCTATAGCTTTTTTGAATATTATTCAAAAAATTAAGATTGTTTTTTTAAAAGACGTGTAAAACTAACTTGAGCAGGATATTGTTATCCTTTATTCATCGCTTCGACAATTTGGCGTCAAATGCATGCAAGTAGCAGTTCGCTTAATTACTTCAAATCAGAGGAGCAGAGCTGGATTAAAAATTAAGATTGACAATTATTTTTCTCAATCAAAAATGTTTTGTATTTAATCTGGGAGCAGAAGTCTTTTTAAAATCACTAAGGGCAATCATAACGCTCACGATGGATATTTAATACGAGTTTCGCTCTCCAATCTAATGCGTTCCTTCTCGCCTTATTGTGTCATCATTCGTTCTAACGAAGGACTAAAGCATTATCTACTCAGTTAATAAAACAAAAATTATTTTATTCTACTCCCTCACCGATGCAGACTAGAGGTCACCTAATCGCGAGTTACTCCTAAACAATAACGATGATGAATAATGAGCCTCGGTTTTGTCATTCACTGTGCATATTCATGGAGATATGCCCGTTTTCTTAACAATTTTTACTCAAGAAAGAGAGGAGTTTTTCAATCCCGCGGTCCCGACTAAAATTTTCTCACAATCCAGTAATCCCGACGGTTTATACCAGCCAGTCCTGATCATAAAACTTTTCTTAGTCTATTATCTCAACTTAAATGGGGCATTTCAGTGGGTGATGATTTTGTCAACTAGCATTGATACTTTGAAGATTTTGCTCACCATAAGGCGTAAGTTCATTTCTTTGCACCGAAACGATGACATCGTTTATTTAAGAAGTTTTCAAATTTTTGGCACGAATAACGTACGCTAGTTACGATAACGACTTCCTTCCGTTTAACTTCGATCACTGGAAAATGTTTTAGCAAAGACAAGTCAGTATCAAAGAAACAAATAACAATGTCAACGAGTGCATACAGCAACAAAAAGGTGATGGTAATCCCTTAGATCCATAACAAGGGAAATATAGAAAAGTTTACTTATGATCATGTTATAATTATGCCGTTTCCACGTGACCCTTTAAGGAGGCCACCTTTCATGGCAGCTGAGCCCGAAATTTTTCTTTCCGCAGAAAAGCACTTTCGCTCTTTCCCTTCTCGTAAAAGAGAGTCACACAACTTGTTATGTTTATTACGTCGACTTGATTCGATTCATCGCTTTCGATAGTGGCTGACATCCGTACAGAGGAACGTACTGCTATTTTTCCTGATTGATAAATTGGTCGGTCACCAAGAGGTCACTGTTACAGGATAGGGCAAGGCTCAGAATGTTCAGACATCACCAGTGAGTTGAAAAGAAAACGACAGCACAGATAAGACTATCACAACACACATCTGTGCGGCTTTCTTTCAGCCTCTTTCGCAGGCGTTTCTATAGGGATCGCGTGTAACTTTCGCGTTTTGCGGGGACAATTGGAACACGATATCTTAGTAAACGGCTGCGTGGAAGGGTGGGCTTTTTTGGACTTAAATGTTGATCAACTTCTTTATAAATTCTCGTCAACGGACTTCCCGGTTCTCAGAAAACCTATTGGAGACCCTTAGGAATCAGGTAAGCAACTCGTAACGGAATATAACTCTTCCTTTTAATTAATTTGACAGCTGGTAACTATCCTGCGACAAGTGTCGAGGGAGCAGGTTAGCAATTTGAAACTATTTCCTTCATAGGTTTCTTGCGTTTTAGCTCGGCCATAGGGGTAGGACTTAAAAACGAAAACAAAAGTCCTCAGCACGAACTAACGTTGCAGCTTTTTGTTTGAAAGGCGTAGCAATGCCTCTCTGAGAAGCTGTTTCTCTCTCCATAAGGACGAAGAGAGTTAGCAACCACACTTGATCCAAGGCGAATTCGACCACAGATTTTCAACTCGGCACACAGACACACACTTTGACTTTGAAACGTTATGTGCAGAGCTCGACACATCGTTTATTGTTCGACATCGCGTGCTCTTTGATGGGTATCACGAACAGATTGGCTGCTTGGCTAGATATCTTATGTACTACAGAACTTGTGATTAAGTACTTAGTAATTTGGGCGATTCCTGTCGACCTTCCCTTCTGCTGAACTAAACTTCCGGAGTTTTCAAAAGATATTTCTTGTTCAACGAAGTCCGTGATATTTTCGTTGAGGAATATACTGGTAAAGGACTTTGAAACGGTTGCTCGGAACTCGTTCAAGCACGAATTTTCTTGTATCTACATTATCTAAACTCACGCTCAACTATAAAATCAAGGGTATGTAAGGCGTTTATTTATTTCCCATACTATCAATCCAAACCCAACCGTTAATTTTCATTTTATTGACCTCTCACTTTTGTCTCGCCTGATTCCTTGTTTTCCAGCACGAGAGCAAACTTTTATCGAGACGTAAAGGTATGGCTATGATCTCGAGGGTGAATTGTAACACAATGACGATTGTGAATTTTACTTTTATCGAGCTTTAAAAACTTATACTTCATTCGCAAACAGTCAAGTGCAAAATTTTGTTTTCAAGGCTTGAGACTGCATGTTTACATGTAATATCGTGTCTCAGTTGTAGTTTGATTCCTTAAATTTGAAAGCCATTATACATTTGTTTGTTAAGTAGACCTGAGAATTTGTTGTCAATTCTAAATTATTCATGGGCCTTCTACGCCTGAAAAAGACGTCGACCGAAAGGAGAGATTGCCAAAAGGAGACAGATTGCGACAGATTAGAAAGTTTACGCATGCTATAATATTGATCTTGGCGAAGTGCTATTCCATTACGTAATGTTTTGCGACAAAGAAAATGGGAATCTTTCGAGCAACGTTTATCGCGATTCCTCCGTTGGAATTTCGAAAGATTTGCTGGACCTTTAGATATATTTGTATCCTTCCTAGTGCCTGTTCATAAAAAAAACCCCACATCAAAACACCAAATATGAGATCGACGACCAACAAAGCAGTATAAGTTGTGACTGGTAAGTTTCTTGAAAAGAAAAATTCACCTTTTTGATTTGCTACAGTCATTTTAAGTCATTTTAATGAAGACGATAAATCACAAATATTTTCAGCCCTTTGAATTTACTTCATGACAAAATTCGAGTGAAAAAGTACTACTGAATATGTCCTTAATGATATTAAACACGCGTTTCGTAGTATGGTTCTGTCAAATATGATGTAATAAAACACAATAACAGGTGTATCACGCAACGGTAGTGTGATGGTCCAATCAATTAAACTCCAATAGAAAATAAAAAATCAGCAATTTTAAGGACAAGCTAACTTTTTTCTCGTTTTCGTTCAATTAAGAGTACATGATTAAAGTTCCTGGCCTCAAGATCATCCGCGTGTACACTGATCGGAAAGAACAGGCAGAGTTTTCAATCCTTAACAAAACCACACTCTTAAACAGTCTACCGACGATCGGACCGGAGTACCTGAGAAACTGAAGAACATTTCACTACATCGCATAATTTGAAAATATCCATGTCCATATGCTGATGTACTTGAGATGTATGAAAATAAGTTTGAGGATAATAGGAAGGAAAATAAAGAGAAAAATAAGAGAACCAGAGGCCTTCTACCCAAGCCCAAATGCTGGAAATTCAATACAAATGATAATCAAACCTTTAATTACCTCTTGTTTTTTTCACCATAGATTTTTTGCTTTAAATTTACAGAGCATCAATTATGAACCCATACATTTAGCAATCTACCTTCAAACCGTCCTCAACAACTCTTCCTATCTTTATCACAGCCCACCCGCAACATGCCTAAAGTCTAAAGACGAGCACTGCTGGCTGTATCAGACTTTCATACTCTCGTACTGACTTGAGGAATAAAGACTAGTCGAAGAACACAGAAGGGTTTTAGCTGATTTCTTTTTCTAGTCTGTATTCTTGCATTCCGAAAGAAAACAAAAACGAAAAAGAAGTTGCCTCTAATAACATAACATAAAAGGCTTGGGTACCACTGCATAGAGCTTCTCAATACAGATCTTACTCAGTGCACATGTAAACATTAGGCCGAAAGCTATCTCCCCCTCCTCCTATTTTCGTTTCTATTCTTTTTGTAAATGTCTAGTTTTTAGACAAATGAGATATCATTGGCCCCCTGAACTCATGAAATTGTAGTAATAACTAATTATTTTTCTGTCTCTGCAAAGGCAACTGTTTTATGTGAATTAGTAAATTAAACAAACTGAAATTATATAAATTCGGTAAACTAATACTTTTTCTCACTTCAGGTCCACGTTGCTAGAAGCTTGGTTTTCAAAAATGGTGTGTCCCCGTCAGATGTCGTTATCTTATCGCCTTATAGAGAACAACGTGAAAAAATAAGCAAAGCTCTGGAAGGAAATGTTAAATCCAAATAAATCCTTGTCACAACCATCATAAAAAGGCCAGGGTAAACATACTTTCTAATTTTTTTTCTCGTACTAAATCTTTTTGTTTTCCTTTTCTTTCTAGGCTGCACGGCAATCATAACCTTGAGAACCTTTCTGCGATTTTTTTCTCATGAAAGTTGAATATTGCTATAATTGTAGCCCAAGTCGGCTCGAAAATGTTAGTAAAAATGCAAAAGAAAGAGAGCCCATGCATTTCATTTTCAGTTAATTCAGTGGAGTAATTAGTTCGACATCATCAATTAACATTTGTGGATATTGAACTCGTCGACCAATTTCAATCATTAGATTGTGGTTTTTCATCGCTACATTATCAAATACATTATATTATATTATCAAAAAACTTGAGCCTCTTTGACAAATTTACATTCACTCTTAATGTTTAACACATTTCATGTCATGCAGGAAGTGAATGGGATTACATGATCTTATCTCTGGTGCGCTCGCTGAATAAGGATGATCTCGAACGAGATCCCTCCATTTATTGGCTGCGTGAACATTTGGGATTCTTGATCAACGAGCATCTAATGAACGTCGGGCTGACGGGAGCGCAGAGAGGGCTCTGTATCATTGGTATGAGAGAAATATATTATAATTAAATAATACCTTGTAAACTCTAGGCAGATACACTTAAAATGGACGAGAGTTTCGTGGCCGGTAAAATCACTTAGTGAGATTAAACGGTATGGGAAAATGACATCGGCTCTTTCTGGCCGTTCACATCAGTTTCCCGCCGTTTTAAAGAATTGTAATGGATTTATTCTTTAAAAAGCACTGAAATTGACTCAAACTCACAGTTTCTGATGGCGCAAATTCAAGTAGGTTTGGTAGCCCAAGAAGCTCGTTGATTTTAAAAGATCTGACTCCATAAGTCAAGTCCCACTGAAAGTCCGAAGTACAGTCCACTGTTCACAGTTTTAATTTCATCTTTATTATTTTACTAACCACTTTTTTTATTTGGGTGACAAGAACCTACTGATGCCTCGCCCCATGTGGCAAGTGTTTCTAGACTTTTACGAACAAAGAAAATGTATGGTTAATGATCTGCCTGGCCTGTAAGCTGAAGCTATATTAATTTATTACTCATTGTCGAAAATATCATTCATAATCTTCAAGATTATTCAAGATGGGCTTTCTTATTTTAAATAACCCACGTTTTTATTCGAAAAAGAAAATAAGCTTAGGCTACCTTAAATTCATTCTTGTAGATATAAATTAGTAGGTAACTTACTCACATCTAAACTGCCTCAACATATGTAATCTTCCTCTAAAACACGTCAAATGGTCAGGCAAGTATTCACTCCTCTGCTGAGTAGAATTCTGATCCATCCGAAGCCGACTTCGCCAAGCTTTTTTGAAAAAGGATACGCGGTGCGTAGAGGAAAACGTATTAACATAGAATAAAATCCAATTTAAGTACGGAACTCGATTCGGTCAATTGCAGAACACAGCATAGATTAATTAATGCATTGAAAATAAAGAAAAAGAGTAGAAAGTTTATATAATTTTACAGTTTTAGTTTCTATATTTTTACACAAATACTTTTCAAGACACAACTCAAATAAAATATTGAAACAATAACTCTCCAGTGAATTCAGTTGGAAAGTAAAAGATGCGAAGCAACCGAAACAAAATGAACGATACTGAAACGCAACACGCAAGGAACTTGATGAGAGACAACCCCCCCCCCCCCACCCTCCCCCTTCCGTTTCCAATATCCTCACCATTTTCAGGCTCATATTACCCGGGAAATGACTGATATCATTAAATGCAGTTTACGGGCTACAAAGGAATATCGTCTCAGTTGGCATAGATTGTCTTGTCTGTACCGAAACGGAATGCGACGAAAGCAATATTCGATTTCCACTTAAAGCTGAATAATACACCCGTTCTGGTTGGTTCTTATTTTAATATGAGCTATTGGGAGACCAATGCATGGATGCTGTCACCATTGGCAATTTTATACTACTTCGTTGTTTTTTTAAAACCAAATAGATTCCTTGTTGCTGTACATCTGGTTAGTAATAGATCATAGGGAAGGTCAAAATGCGGTAATAACATCGTGACACGCGTGACTGTACCTCGTGTGTTACTTCTGATTCTTAACACATTTTAAACTCATATTTTTAATTTATCAGACGCACGGCAACATGGAATCTAACTTTTTAAATGAATTATTAAACGGAGCAATGCCGTGATAACTTCTTCTTTCTTTCACACTGAGACCAGTTATTCGAAAAACGATAAGCGGCGGCTGCTATACAGAAAATTTTTGCATACTTAAGCTATTCAGTTTGCGGGGCTCTGGGAAATTATCGGGCAAAATTGAGCAAAACAAAACATATGGAAAGAAAAAGTATAAATCCGGATGAGAAATTCACAACCAACTCTGAGTTAGCCAGGTCATGCCTTTGTTTAATGGCCTGCTCACGTAATGAAATATCGTTAAATTAACTCAGTCGTTAAATATAGTTTCTTCACCGGCCACAGGTTAACGTCATGCTTCGATAAGCTCATAAATTTCATATTATCTAACGACAAAATTTGCATAACGCATCAGTAGAAAATAACGATATCGATGCCTTCTGGCAAAAGTTATTAAAGTGGTAGCTATAGATGAATTGCTTTACCCATTTCAAACGTTTTTCGATGTTGTCATAACAAGTGGATACCTGTGTTTTCCTTGTGCCGGTCAAATATGGCACTGTTTACTGCAGAACATGCCGGAACACGTCGACCGACCAATCGGGTCAAGAGGCAAGTTCCTAGAAAAGGTACCGGAAATACATATTTTTCTGAGTAATATTCATGGCTTGATATTTGTCTTCGATGCGATGGTTTGTTTGTTGTTCTGTAGAACAGAGAAAGGCTTGATGCTCTCTTTTCATTAAACTCCAGCCTGTCTGAGAAGAACTCAGAAGAAAAGACGTCCACAAAAAGGTAGGCAAGTCTGAACAACCTAAACGAAACCTAAACGTTATGACTGAGTTCTTTGGGTTCTTTGCATGTCATTACGCAATGTCGAGCATAGTTATATAGCTTGAATGACAAAGTCTGCGATACAAATAAATTCTCGAACACGACAAGTAGGTTGTTTGAATACGAAATACTCGTGAATATGTTTTATTATTATTTCTGTAATATCTAACATTAATGCTTCACTCGTGACGGAAACCAAGCGTTTTGTTTCTACTGCCAGTACATGTTATCTTATGGACCTTTGTTATTTTTGATATGCAAATATAGCCGGGTAAGAATCGAACGCGTGGTGAAAATAGTGTCAGAGCTTACCAGAACGCGCAACTCTTCTCTTTTGAGATTATAATTGGATACTTGAGAGTAGAATTTTACACCGACGGTTCTTTAATCACTACAAGATAACACGACACAAAATTTCATGCTCTGAAATATTAATTCATATGTATGTCGCGGGAAGTGACAAACTGAATTCATACTGAATGCTTAATTTAAGGAAAATCTTTGGGAAAAATCACACACGATGAGAAATTAACGCTGATTTGATAAACGTAATGTATGAGTGGTCTAAGGAAATTATAGGAAAAAAAATACTAAGCACGTCATATTGATTGAAATTTATTTTGAATGTTGCTTAAAGGAAACTTTTTGCGCATGCTCAGCATCCTAAAAGGCAAAGAGAAGATAGAATCTGAATTATTAGGTAATGTTCTGCTATAAATTATTATTTTGTTCCTTGTTAGGCCAATTTTTGCTGTTTCGCGCCTAGCTATGTATAGCATCATCTCAAAGACGTGAACTCATGAGACATTTTTATCGATATGTGATCTACTCCAGTTTCGAATGTGTTTTGGCAGGAATAAAAACTGATGATAAAGCGGTTTGCAGGGCCTTGTACCTTAAGCATTGATTATCGTTGCTGTTGTTTCAAAAGCTCTCACCAATCGGAGCGTTTCTACAACTTAATATGATAAGGATTCCTCCATATTCAGTACAAGGTAATTACTGAGTTCTCTTCAAAATTGCCTTCTTCGGTGATTAGAAAATGATATGTTTGATATATCTCCAAAGCTGGACGGACTGAGGACGAGTACAAGATGATTAGCGGTAACTCGTTCTTTCTCATCCCGTTTTCAGTTCCTGGTGGCAATCGCTTCTGTAGTAGTAATACATGGGTGAAATTGTTTGACTGTAACATCCGTTTTTGGCTTAGGTAACGAGCTAAATAAATGTATCAAGGAACCTGAAATCATCGCAACATTGAATTTGACTTAATGTACCTGCATTAAAGGAGGGGACGCAGTTTATAAGATTTTCAGAAAAAGTTTGATTGGCAACATTACTTCCTAACCTTTAAGTTATGATTCTGCCTGGTGGTTCTGTAGCCTTTCACGAATTTAGTAATCCGGTAAAATAAGAGATCGAAGTCAATTAGGATAAGTAAACCAATTGTTTATCTCAAAAGAGTGCAGTTCGCTTTGACTAACGGGATCTGACGTATCATTGAGCTAATCCTAGACATAAAATGCCCAGCTTGACCAAGCTACGAACTTACATTCGAACTTAGCGTAGGAAATTTAGAATATCGTGTATTCAGCTAAAGGATACAGAAATGCTTTATTTTGTTAATTCTAGCAAAATTGACAAATTTTTTTTTTAGGGTGAAACTAAAACTTCATCTTTTTCATTGTTCTTAAGTAAAAGTTATCGTGTTTTGTAGAGTTTTACACAATCCCTTTCTGCCTCTTGGCAAAGAGCTAGCTGTAAGTGCCAAGAAGTCAAGAGTCAGAACTTGCTTCAACATTTTCGGAGATATTGACTCCTCATAAACCTAGGCCGTTAAAGCTTCTTATAAAAACAAACTCGACAAATTAGGAAGTCCTTCTCATTGTTCTCTCTTTTTTTTTCTTAGTTCCTATTTGAAATTTATCCAGAAGATGGCTGAAGGCGGTCATTTCTCTGCCTTGGATGAGGAAGAATGGTTAGCAGCATAACAATAATAAAAAAACAAACAGACAAACGTACTAATAAACATACAAACGTTATTTCAATTAACTCAAAGGAATTCATGTTTCTCATCCTTCATTTTATTACTCGTAGTGAGGATGAAGAGGACTTTATGCCGGGTCCTTTTGTGGAGGAATTTATACCGGCTCCTTTTATGGTAAGGCACACTCAGTAACTCACATTGTATTCAAATTTAAATGTAAAACTCAGAAAAGTATCAAATAACATCGAACACAAGTATGACAAGGTAAGAAGGCCGTCCCATCTAAGGATCTTTGGTTTTGTGACCGTCATCACAATAATGATAATTATCATATCAAAATTAAAAAACAAAACAAAACTTATCATAGCTCATAGCCTGTCCTTAAGGTGAAAATGTCTTATGTAAATGCCTAAAATCCATGTATGAGGTAGGGATTTTTTATTGATTGAATCATTGATTGATTGACTGATTGATCAGTCTATCTACTTATTACTTCACTCATTTTTTAAAAACTTTTTTCATTACATCCACAGTACACAGTTGTTACAGAGCTCATGAAGCAGGGAGATGAAAACGTCAAAGCGAAGCTATATGAAGATGCATTGATGTGTTACACCTTAGCGTTAAACCAGCAAGCTCCTCCCTTTATGGATATAGCCATCATTTCCGAAAAGCTATATCGCAAAAGAGCTGTGTGTTACTTTAAGATGGTGAGTTTAATTCCGTAGGTCCTGTAAAGATGCAGCGGAACTTTTTTGCATTTGTGCTTTACACTTATCCTGTATGAAGTCATATACAACTATTCCTGTTGTTCTTAATTGATCAGGGCAAGTATCTTGAGGCTGTCCACGACAGTGAAAGAGGTAAATGTTGCCTTTTATTCTCTATACAATGTTTTAACTTGGATATACAAAGCTTTTCTTTCATTTTTTGTTGTTGTCTTTTTCTCTTTTTTGAAGACATGATGACATTACTAAATTTCATCAAAGACGATTTATCATCTAGCTTTGATTTAAGTAGTTGCTGAAGGTTTTATGATTATTTGACTCTCAATATTTTTGTCGCTGTGATAGCTTAAAACCTATTAGACGCTTACAAAGCTGCTTATCTGCGAAAGATGGACCTTTTTCAAATGCATCTTGTTGATTAATCATCAACCTTATTCCATTGCCCACCAAGCCTAAATGGCCAATAAAAAATATCATGAACTCCAAGAATCACTTATCCACGTCCCCGAAGAACTGTGATAATTTTATCTCATGATCATTTTGCCTTGCTAGCTATCGAAATAGCTGATGGAACTAACAATAAAAACTTGGCAAAGTCCCTTTTCATCAAGACGAAAGCAATCATGAGTCTTGAAGATTACGTTGCGGCCTTTCCAATAGCAGTCTGGTGCAAGCATTTACGACCAAACGTGAGTGAAAATGAAAAACTTGCTCAGATAACAGCTAATATCAAAATCAGCTTACATGATGTGTCCTAGTTTTGATATGCATTTTGAAAAACAAGTGGTGACTAAAGCACAGTTACTGCTATTTTTTTCATAAAAGCAAGAATTAAAACTAAAAATTCTTTAACAATTAATGAGTATTCTTTGTACTTCATTTGCAGTGTTCGACAACTAGAGCAGTTGTAAATGATCTGAAGGAGAAACTAAAGGAGGAGTTTAGAAAGGTTGGTGTCAATATATGATTTTCATATATTCAGTCATTTATTTATCACTTCACAGATTTATAACGAACCAAAATAATTAGCTTCGTTGGTAGAGCATTGCACCGGTATCCCAGAAATCATGGGTTCAAATCCTGTAGAAGCCTGATTCTTTTTTAAGGCCTTGTTTCCACTACTGCTCAATTAGTGTTTATCACAGCGAAAATCGATTTCGTATTCATCTCAGATACAAAAAATACAAATCAAAAACTTAGGGACCATAAAGGGGCCAAAGCATGAGCGACTTCGAAAATTAGACCCAAAATAAAACATAAACTTGGATAAACAAACTCGTTGAATTGCGCTGTGCTACGGATCGAGAGTAGTATGGAGTTCTAAGGCAATAACCCAATGGAGCTACCTCATGTTACTGAGACCTGGCTAATCTGCTTAAGGATGGGCCATAAAGGCTTTTAATCCGACGCTAAACAGTGCGTTTATGAATACTTCAAGTGTTTCTTTCTTCTCTTCATACAGGATGATTTCATGATCAAGGTAGTACTCTTGAAGACGCTTGAGCTTGCCGACGAAGTGTCTATTGACCCAAAGACCCGTGGACTAGCTCTGGATTGTTATAATGAACTTCTGCACTTATTAGACTTCCAGATTTTACCCGGAGTCCAAATTAGAAAGGCTGAGTGTCTATTACAAATGGTGAGACGCTATACCACATAAACAGTTGTAAAAAGATGGGAAAGTTTTAGAAAACTCCCTCAAGCTGACTGTAAATTTAGCTAAAACATGCTGACTTTGAGCTTTAAAGTATAGTGACAGTGCATTGACTGATTCATTGCATTTGTTATGCCTCCTACAGGGAAGATGCAAAGAAGCAAAAGATGTCTGTGCAGAGGGTATTGTATACATCTTCCACTAAAAAAAAGTTGATTAAGCCACTTGTCTCAAGACCCAAGCTCTTGCAACAGTCAAGAAGAAATACGCCTTTTGTTTTAGTCACGGTGAAATGGTTAATTACCGTGGCCAGACTTAATTGGGTTATGTTACGAAACGGAGGGTTACTAACCTGCAATTGATAACGACTTAGTCCCGGATTTGATGGGGGGGTGGGGGTGGAACTTAAAAGAACTCCTGGGAATTTGATGTCGCAAGACCCGGGATAACCTCTGAAAACGTGGGCCATGACGTCTGTCCATAAGCTGTCACCTCCTACTGAGGCGTATGCATGTAATAGGTCTAAGTCGATCGATGACTAAGGCCAAAAATGTTAGTTTAATTGAACATACATCGATTACGAAGAGAATGTAAAGGTTCGAGGAAGCCTTGAGCATTTGCGTAGCTTAAGAAACGAGAATTGAAAATTGTACTTGACCGTTTTATTGCGTGGGAAATCCAAGTACATTGCTTGTTACATATATATTGTAAACCGACTGGTTCTCTTACTTTGGCAATTTTGTTTTTTTTTTATAGTACTTTGGCTACGACGCAATGATATGGAAGCTTTACACCTAATGAGCGAAATTACGCGGCAAATAAGGCAAAACAAAATGAAAGAAGCAAGAGAAAAGGTATATATCATTGTCATACTGCAAGAAAAAGATATATGTTTCCATCCTGCCTCTCCTTAACTAAACTAAAAAATTCTCACTCAGTTGTGCCAAACACGAAACATTACATATCAATCCCAGGAGAAAATGTTTCCAAGAAATATTCCTTACGCTCAATTAGGGATTATATTAAGGTATTGTATTCTGTTAAAAAGAGATTATTTCATGTCTATTTTTCAAGTTCTAAGACTAATTCTAAGTTCCAAGAACCAACGAGATCTTTACGACTTGGGAAAAACAATTTGGAAATTAATATTTTCCTTTTTATCTTGCCCAGAAGAAGCCAAATATTGACAAGTCAGAGTCTCTGGGAGAAAACAGAAAGAATCCTTCAACCGCGAGTCCGCTCCTGAGCGAGGTCACTGTGAGTTACTCATGTTGTACCTAACTTTTACCGCTGAAAGGCAAATTAGCCACTGAATGCGATAAATGGCTTAAAAGTAAATTAAAAAAAAAAGTAATGTAAAAAAAATTATTCAATTTGAGAGGTTTCTAACGGGGTGGTATAATTCAAGGAAACTGAATGCATGAACCGTCAGGAAAATACAGGTTTCAATCGAAATTAAGTCTCTACTAAAGTGTTTGTTTTAGAAGGAGCTAATCGTGTGGGTTACAGTTACTGTTGAGATCTCATATTCAATTTGTCTGCAACATACTTTTATTGCAGTTTTTATTGCATGTTTTCCTTCATGTTAACTAACATTATGCACCATATCTGTTTTACAGCAACAGAGTATGCAAGAGATAAAAGAGTCTTCTTTGCCTGTTTTGAATAATGGTGAGACCTTTCGAGATGTTTTTCGCCTTAATCATTGGATTGTCATAAAGTTGGCCATTTTTCTTTATCCACGAGGTTATTCTTCTCTTTCTACAGAAGCGAAAGAACAATCTGTAGATCTGCATCCCACACAAGTTGGAGGCTTGCAGACCAAAGAACAAGGTGCGTGATTATGGGTGAGTCCACTAGAGCACCAGGCAGTTGCGTCACATGCCATTTCACCGATTTCAATGAAACTTTTCCAGTTTAAGGGTCTACCCAAAAACCCAGAAGGACAAACTGGTCTCTGTTTTTTCCGGGGGAGACAGACCACCTCCCCGCTTTTTCTTGGTTTTCACAAGGGAAATCGCTTCAAAATCAGAAAAATGTATGAGGCTCTCATTGCGATGGTATTTAACCGATTACTCTGACGGTTTGCATACATATTATTACATTCTTAGTAAATGTCCGACGTAAGCATCAATCAATTTGATTGACAGCACAGAGGCAAATAAATGACTATGTTTTAAGACTTTTCGATGCATCCAAATATTTGACAACTTTTGAGGTAAAATATCTCCCCTTGTCAGAAAGCTACAACACATTTTAATTCCCCCTTTATAATCCATCATTTACTCTCTGAAACCATCAAAAAAATATTTGGGTGCTACCGTATTTTTGTCTTGGATGCCTTTTAAACTCCGCGATTGTGACAAGCTTTTCTCAACTACACCTGTCACGCAATTCTGGCTCATGGCGGTCACTTCACCATATAAACCTACATTTTGTAGCTCTTTATACATGATGATTGATCAAAATAGCTAAGAAGTGTGGAAACTTTCGAGATTGCTGATGATTTTAGATATATGAAAATTCATATATTTGCACTGCGGTGGAGAGATAAAATTAAGAGATCCTCGCAGCTAAGAGCGGTATCCGCCGCTTTCGCCCCCTAGCGAGTTCGCCCCTACCTTATACCGTGTTCGCCCCCACACTTTTCAAGTTCGACCCCCACCAAGTCGAGTTCGCCCCCAGATTGAGTCATGTCTAAATTAGTTGCTATCGAACATTGCAAACAAGTTAGAACCAAGTTTATCTACCGAACATTTCGTGTTCGTTAGATAAACCGAGGTTGGTTTGCATCTTTTCCAGTCTGAATAATAAGTTAAGCAATGTTGTTTTGATTAAGTGTGGTTCTCTTTATCACAAGTTCAGTTTATACAGTTATTTCTGGTATTCCCAGATCCCACGCATAGTATTTAGTTGATTCCGTCAACCCAGTTCCCAAGCAGGTTCCACGCAATTGCCGAAATTCAAAATGGTCGTCGCTGACGTGACATTTGGCACATTCTACTAGTGCCTTCGTCACAAATCAACTCATCTGGATATCACTCAATCAAGGGGCGAACTCGACTTGATGGGGTCGAACTCGAAAAGTGTGGGGGCGAACATGGCATAAGGTAGGGGCGAACTCGAAGAGGCGAACTTGATAGGGGGCGAACGCGGTGCAATTCCTAAGAGCACTACTGAAACGAGTAGTTGTAAATAGGACCTGAAATTTTTTTCAGGTCCTATTTACAACTACTCGTTTCAGTAGTGTTCTTAGCTGCGAGGATCTCTTAATTTAATTTCGAGATTGTTTGTAGGAATGGAAAATTTCACGTTTAGAGAGCATGTAGGCGTTTATCACTTTGGAGATTTGCTAAAATCAGCAAATATGCCTTTCGTACGGCACAAAACATTCATGAGTCTATAATTTGATTGTTTATCACCACTATTGCTCATTTTAGGAGATTTCAAAGTCACACACTGCGTGTTGGTTGACACTATAACAAGCTCCAGTGTACGAAAACTTCGGCTTTTACAGACGAGAAATTATGCGCTCTCGCTTGGAGGAAATATCAGTAGTTCTATCACACTAAAAACTGTACTGCTATTCCGAAAATAATATTAAAATTCGTTGTCACGTACCGCCATTGAACATTTCTTTGCCGCACTCCGCCAAACTAACATCTGTCGCGTGACCCGAAGACTTTTTGTAGGAATTATTCAAGTGCGTTGTTCATGCTGTCTGCTTGATAAAAGTTTCAGAATATTCTGCGGATCTCTATGTCTATTTGCTTGCTTCGAACGTAGCGTATCTTTTTCAAGGATTCCATTACTACATGTAACTTTACATCCCTCGCGATCAAGTGTTGCCTAATTGCGTGACATGTGAATGAGCCAGCAATATTTTGACCAGGAGGATTCCTGCAATAGGTAAGTCATCCATGGGGAATTATAAGATACGTTAAGTTTAATACGTTATTCGCTCTTCTTGCCCTTCCTCCCTATTCATTGACTCTAAGATAAAAGTTTCAGTACGCTTTCTATTAGGTTTCTTTATAACAGTTACAGAACGCGTTCTCTTCCTTACTACCAAGAAGACTCGCCACCAGCTTTGATTTCTTCTGCCATCTTCAGATTTACCTCTCTCTCCGATTACGTCTCCTTTTTTATGAGGAGGATACTGGCATTTGCGAACCCGAAGGTCTGAATCTCACACTAAGTTGTGCACGATATCTGAGGCATATCGTGAAATCACGGCCTTCGTGATCTCCAAATGAGCCAATACGAGCCAGAATAACCTTGGGCGACTTGACTTCTCCGTGGCATTAAAAGTGTTTTTGACAGAACAGGCTAATGAGCATCACTGCACGAACTGAGAAAGTAAAAACTTGTATTTAATTCCCACGCGTTTCGTCTGACAATAGCAGACTCCATCAAGGAGTTTTACAAGTAGTGGAAAAAAGGTAAACAATTTTTACTTCTCAAGAAAGGTCACGCAGTCACGCTACAAATACTATTCCTGCGTGGAATTTCTTGATGATGGAAAGTGAAAACAACTTTTTCCAGTCTTATTTTCTGGAAACATGGCGCAGTTAATGAATTTCATGGGGCTATGGATATTTCCTTTCAAATGAGGAGGGCAGAGTTTCCCGTCGTCTACGGTCTGGAATACCCGAAGCTGTTACCTACGGAAACTTGTACGTCAACTAGCACGCGACATGTGACTTAAATTAAAATTTCCTCTCCTGATACAGTTTCCTTATTGTAAACTGTTTGATAATGATAATTAACATTTTTTTATAGACTAATGAATGCCATGTGCCATAGAAAAGCCATATTTGCTGATCTTAGCAAATCTCCAAAGTAATAAACGAAAGATGTAATAAACGACGATTTTCCAACCTACATTTCGCCTACATCCATCTCTTTAAATGTGAAAATTTCCATTCCCACAAAAAAAAAGAAACTTTTCACTCTTCTTAGCTTTTTTGATCAGTCATCTTGTGTAAAGAGCCATAAAATGTAGGTTTATTTGGTCAAGTGACCGTCTAGAGCCAGAATTGCGTGACAGGTATAATTGAGAGAAGCTTGCCACGGTCGCAGATTTTGAAAGGCATCCAAGATAAAAATACGGTGGTGCCCAAAAATTTTTTTGATGGTTTTCAGAGATGAAATTATGGATTATAAAGGGGAACTAACATAAAAATCTTGTAGCTTCCTGGCAAGGGTAGAGATTTGACTTCAAAGTTGTCAAACATTTGGATGAATTAAAAAGTCTAAAAACACAGTCATTTATTTGCCTCTGTTGATTGACAAGCCTTAATTCAAATTGACAGACACTTGCGTCGCATATTGACTAAGGATGTAATAATATGTGTGCAAACCCGCAGAGTAATCAGTTAAATACCATCGCGGTGAAAGATTCATACATTTTACCTATTTTGAAGCGATTTCCCTGGTGAAAAACAACAAAAACGGGGGGGTGGTCTATCTCCCCCCGTAAAACACCAAAACAGAAACCAGTTTGTCCTTTTGAATTTTAAGGTACAGCCTTTAAACTGACAAAGTTTCACTGACATCGGTGAGATGACATGTAGCGCGACTGCCTGGTGCTGTCTCGTGGACACACTCTGAATACGTTATCTTTCGGTTTTCTCGTTTTTTTTCCTATATTTTTTAATTTCTTCCCTTACTAATTCATTTCTATTTTTTTTTTTACCATTTTACTTTTAATTTCTAATTCTATGTTTTTTTTCTACGGATGATATACACCGTTCTAAAGGAAGTAAACAGAAGAAAAAGAAGCGAAATAAGGAGAAGAAAAAGAAAAGGAGAGCGAAGAAAAAGGCTCAGAAGAAAAGCGAGACCTCAAAAGGTAAATTACAGCAGTTCTTAATCTTAGAAAAAATTATCGTAATTAACGAATAATTATTTAAAGTGAAGTTAATGTTAAAAAATCAAGGCAAGTGAAGAGAAACATGCAGTACATGTTTCGATGAGTGATAGTTGCTGTATTTATTCGATTATGATAGGTTATCGAGTAAATGCATTTGAAAAAAAAATTATATGCGGGCTTATGGTCCAAAGTATTTCAATGATGGATGGGCATCGCAAAGGTTACAGTTTTCCATTATTGTTAAGACTTCATATTGAATTCTACTATGGTAAAGTTCGGTTATAACGAGCGCTGTCATTGGTTGAAATAGCGTGCTCTATCAGAGTACAAAACACGGAGCTGAGCTTAAGCTGTCACGCCATCTGCCAGTTTGTACTTTGGTGCTTCAGCCGCTTCATGCGTGCTTTACAGCAAAATAGCGCCCATTCAAGACTTTTCAGACTCATTTGGTAACTATAAGATCTACTCGTAGATAGTACCGACAACAAAACCTGTAAATCTTTAATTCTTAACTGGCTTATTCTGACAACGTACCTTCCTTAGAAATTTCGTGGCCTTATTTCCTTTCCTACTTTCCTTCATTTGTTGAATTAGGGATTGTATTATGTTCTTGTTTCGTCCAACCTAATCTGACCTCAGTTAAGTGTGTCATCTATTCTGTGTGTAACAAAATTGACCCTCTCTATATATATATGATTAGGTCTACCAGCTGTGAGTAACGACACGAATTCATCACTTGATGATAGCCCGGACGAAGACGACTCGCAAGCAACAGATTCCGTCATTGAAGATCCAGATGAAAGCTTTAGCTATCTCCACATGAACAACACAACTACTTTAACATATAGGCATAATGTTTCGGAAGTTGATGGACGCGAGGAGTCTGACGGGGAAGAGTTTACACTTGTACAGTATACTCGCCGCCAACCGCAAATGAGAGGAAATGAAATTTTATTAGACAGCCCAAGGCAGTTTGAAGAGAAGGTATCCAGTCTTAACTACATCGTTTCAACAGGCGAAAAATGTCAATCATCTAAGAACGTTAGTATTCAGCCAATTGCTGAGAAGCAAAGCTTGCCACGAGGCGGTACAGCGGAAACTGTAAAAACTCCGATCACAGCAACAAAAGTTAGATCGACCGAGCTATTATCTGAAACAGTTATGGGATCACAGGATCACAAGACATCCGTTATTACCTCTACAGACAAAGTTAGCGACTTGAGCAAGAAAAAGACTGAAATCCCAAACCTTCGCAATGCCGAAGACTTTCCAAGTTTGGAAAGAGAGCCTGTCGAGGTATCAGTGAGTTCTTCTGGTGTTGCCTGGAGCAATTCGATAGCACCTCGCGTGCCAGTAAGAGTAACAACTTCTTTGAACAAAAGGCCTGATCAATCATTAAACATGATTCCTATCCAGCAAGGTCGTTCCTTTGGTTTTCTTGGCTCTCCTATAGCTGAACAGGGGCAACGTTCTCCGACACCAGCGTCAATCATCCAGACCTTTCAAAACGGTAGACCTACAATAACAACCAATACGCACGCGGATCAGCTGACTGGTTTCAACAATCTTGCACCAATCCCAGAAAAGGTATTTGTCGTTTGTGGTCACTTTTTGGGTAGCTGGCCTCCTTGCGACAGTACACAGGCCAAGACCTGTCAAAGCTGCGAGGATCAGAGTATGCTAAAGTACGCTACCTGGAATGACATCCAGCGCCAGTGGCAAGTAATAAGGCAATTCCCTGCCGGTATGATTCCACCCACAGCTGTACTTGATATATGCAAGCATTTTGCATCTAGAATGTCTTGTCGAAGAGTGCCATGCTCTTTTGCCCACGGAGAGTTAGAAAGGCATATCTGGGAATTGCAGCGAGGAGGCAGTAAGTGTAAATTTTTCTTTTTTCTCTCTTTGCCTCATTAAAAGCTTAGGGGTTCAATTTTCTATATTTTTTAGGACTTCCCACCCCTGAAGAGAGTCTACGTATGTTGCGATCCACAAACGCAGCAACACCCGCACAGCTCATAACACAGGCAAAAGATGGTAATTCCACAGCAGCTCAGGCGATTAGCAATGGATCAGAATATCTTGTGACAGCTTCTTACAGAGATTCTACTGCAAATCCCTCATCTGGCTTTGGTACTGTCACGAATCCAAGTCTTCCATCGAACACTTTTCCCGGGGCTCAGTTTGGAATACCTTTTAAAAGCAGCCCTATTTCAGCCACTCCTGCCATTTTTGCATCCCAAGCGGCTCTTACACGAATTCGAACCGATGCCTATGTTAGCCCTACTGAAGACAGTTTTAACACTAAATCTCCTCTCGTTTCATGCCCAATGCCCTCGGCACCTGGACAACCTCCACTACTCGTTCAACCTTTACCAACGTCTACTATTAGGATTGCAGGGGCGGTCTCAACAGGAGCAGAAGTGACGGAAAACCCTATAACACATATTGCACCTCCCACTGACATGACGCTAGTGGTTAAACCTGTGGAAGCGGTCTCACCTCACAACGGTCGGTCTTCATCTTCAGAGAAATCCGAAAGAAGTTCAACTCCAATCCACTCCTCGGCACAAAAATCCATTTCTATTTCCCAGGAGGTTGAGCAGAAGGCTATATCCACTCAAAGTTTCTGTGAAAGAGGCCGAGAAAATTCTCAACCTTCCACTTGGTCTAGCGCCCTTAAGTCTCCTGGAAGACCGTCTACTCCGATTCAAAAGACGACTACCATCCTTCCAATTAACTCTCCTAATGATTATAGAAGGGTCCCTAACGGGGTATACGTCGTGTGCGACGACTTCCTTCAGAAAAATGGTAAGCGGGCCGCAAGTATTTTCGACAAAAGCAAAGCTTGTAAAGGTTGTGAGAACCGGTCGAAGCTCAAGTATGCTTTCTGGAGTGACATTTGGAAACAGTGGGAATTAATAAGGCCGTTTCCCAAAGAGGTGAAAATTACTGTTGCATTCAAGGAATGTCGTCAGTATTCCAAACACGAACGTTGTCTTAGGATACCATGCTTATTTGCGCACGGTGAGCAGGAGGTAACCATGTGGACTATGGAAAGAGAAGGGGGTAAGTACCAGAGAAATGCTCTTCATTGAATATTCAATAGGGATATATCTTGTTGATTTTCATCACCATAATTCATTCACGATCATAAATGATTATGTTGGTAGGCCGTTGTATAATTTCTGATTAGAAGCTTTAGAAACTCTGCACAGTGGCCGACCTTCTTTATCATCTCAGTCCATAAAACCAAATTATCTCCTTAACCCCCCCCCCTCTCCCCACCACCGACACAGCAACACAGTTTCTTCAGAAGCCTATCCCCCTGAGACTAAATCAGTTCATCGAGAGGATCCTACATTGCACCATGAAGGTTTCTGGAGGGGTATCAGTGCCACGCAGCACGTTTCATGCATACTTATTTTATTCTAACACACAGTGTATATCTACATACGCATTCATTTTTTAGTGTTATATTGAATTAGACATTTCCTTCACGTTGCCAGTTTTTTGACAAAGATATCGCTTACCCACAGCGGCTCGGCCTAGTAACGAGTTGAAAATGAAAACCCAAATTTCTCTTTCCATTTCTGAACTAGTTCTTCCCACCCCACGGGAAACTCTTACTGGATCATCTAGTGGCATGCCATATGCCTCTGCCGAAAATTCCGCAGCCAAGCAGCCTCCAGTCCGGCTACTGTATAGACCACCCCCGCCAGGAGTGACAAATGGCTCTTATATACTGTGCAACAGGTATGATAATTGGCAGAATTGATGAAATATCACCACTGCAGTAATACCATCTCAGCCAGAGGTATCGAAATTGATGACACTGATGTATCGTAAAATATCGAGGCTCAGTTACTGCCCCAAAATAGCGCTCTCAGTTGTAAGAAAACTTGTGTGACTGAACTTGAGGGTAAATTCTTGTTTATTTAGTAGAGTTATCCTCTTTTCATAAGAGGTTTCTCACAAATAATAGTGTTTCTCATGAAGATTATTCTATGATACAATTTTGTCCTATCTCAAAAACAGCTACCATACAAGTGAACGATGCAGATTTGGTAGAAGGTGTATCTATGCTCATAGCCAGGAAGAACGGAACGAATGGAAACAGGAGTACGATAGAAAAGTAATGGAGAACCGTGCGATGCAAATCAAAGAGAAGGACGAAGAGTTTTGTTCAGAATTGAAATCGAAAATTTTAAAGGCACCACCAGAAGATGTAAGTTACCTACCTCATGATGGTGTCGTAGATGAGATTAGATAGTTCTTAAAATTTCCCTTATCAGCTATCATATTTGCAACTCGGATGTTACAAAGTTTCCTAACTCAGTGGATACATTTATCAGAAACAAACAAAAAAACAAGTAAACATACAAACAAACGAAATCTGACCCCAATTATGTTCTCATTTCAATGTCAATTTTAGAAAAGATGTTACATAAATGGATAGACTCTAACTTAAGAAGAGGTAAACAATTGGGAACCTTTTTTCCATCGATTTCAATATGTTTTGTTTTTGAAAACTTACCTAATCATCGAAAAAAGATGGATCAGAAAATCTCGCAAACATATATTGACATGATCTTAGAAGTGCGTTTGGAGTCAATGCAATATAACGTTGAAAAAGGTATATTTTCTAGACTCATGACCAAAAGAACTGTAAGTCTAGACTTATTTAGAAAATACAGGGTGTTGACACAAAATTGATTACACTAAACGAGTAAAAATCTGTGCGTTTATCAATATTGTCCTTGGCTTTCAGAATAGCAAAGATTCTTTTACGATTTTGCACGGAAATATATCTCTTATCAAATTTTTCTCTTCGACGTCAACAGCGAGTGGAATGTCTGGCCGGAGTTGAGGTTACTTGCACTCCTCCCGAGCTTAGTGTAAAACTTCGTGACAAAGAGCAGCATAAGTGGACATTTACTCTTAGCTTCAAGGTAAGTTTATGATAATGAAGTTACGAATGCTTCAACGAAAAATTCGAGTCCAAGCTCAAGGCGCATTCATATAGCGTATCACACAAGATTAAGTTCACATAAAGTACATTTATGAGATTAAATTTTTCTCATGTAAACTCGACTTAGCATGCAGCCTTTTATTTATGAAAATTACGGAAAACGATGACATCATACTTTAAAATGTCCATTATAATTTTTGAAATGGTAATTGATCATGATCGAAACAATTATTATAATAATGATGATTACAATAATAAATGATACCTTAAGTATATTTTTAAAACAACGATCTTATTATAATATCGACTCAACAGCAGTTAATGTATGGCATACAATGTATTTGAAAACTGGGAAGTAGAAAATAAGTGACTGGTCATTTTTGGTTGCCGTGGTGTCCGAAACATTTAGACTTGTGGCAGATAGACGCGGGTGGTGCAATTTAAAGTTTAAATGGTGAACCTTTGAATCATTTTAACAGAATGCATTGTATGTTATCACCATTTCAGCCAGATGAGGTAGGATCCTTACCAAATGTTTTTCTCCTTCACCGACACCACAGCTGTTATCGCTTATCAGAAATTCGCGTTGGTTGCATTGAAGAAAAGCAAGGCTGTGAGACGTACAAGCTTTTATACACAGCCAAGCTGGAAGACTCTTGGTACAAGTCTCCGAGCCCAAAGAGGCAGGTTGGGCGTGTAAAGGTGGCTCTCACAGTCTCCTTCGAATCTCTTCTGTATGGAAGCTTTGAACAGTTAGTTTTATTCGACTTTGGGAGGAAGCCCTACCTCATGAAAAAACTTAATGCTGATGTTACGAGTGAGTCAACAACCCTTCCCATCGCACCAGAACATCTCGCTACGCACACGCCGGCAATATGGGACGAAAGGTCTGTGGAAGTGGTCAGATTCGTCCACGAGACAAGAGAGGCTCTTCAGGCAGAACACTTGTCAAGGAAGTACAGTCTTCCCAGACAAGCAGAAATCGCCGATGAGCTCTTGAGCCCTAAGATCTACAAACACGTCATGCATCAATTACTATTTTTGGAGGAGAGGTTCATGAAAGAAGCAATATCACGGTACGCTCTAAGAAGATTGTAGATATACTTCAAACTCAATAATCAATGACCAGGTAGGCTTTTCTAGCACATGTTCTGCTTCAGTGGGGCCCGAAGTTGGTGCATGTTTGAAATATGCTGCCCCATAAAGAGTGAAATTTCCAAAAAAAGCGTTGGCTCTTATCTATTCCATTACGAAGGAAGAACAGTGCATAAAGAGTTGGTTATCATTAAAACCCTTGAAGAATTACAATTAGGATAAACGCCTGTTTGGTAAATCAAAGATGAAATGAAACGGCATAAAAACGATTTATATTTTTACACCACTTTTTTCGGTGGATGGTGAGATTGCCTAATTACTAGTTACTTGATGATAAGATTTTGTTTAGTTTTTGTTTAGTTTTTGTTTAGTTTTTGTTTAGTTTTTCTCCTGGTTGTTTTATTTTATTTAGTTACACCTTAAATAATGCCCAGCTACATGCTCAGTGGAATATTTTCGACGACATGACTGGAATGAAGTGTGCCGTGGATGGCGAATTGTTTGGTGTCCTCCATCTGCAAGAAGAAGACGCTCTAAGACCAGACGATGCAGCTGGCCGTCTCCTTTACCGCAACGTCAATTCTGTCTGGCTCCAACTGGCCAATAGTGGATCTAAAACGGTTTACGAGGCTCCAGTAGAGAAAGTTGAGAGTGAGTGCGTTGTTCTAAGACTCCCGTCCAAACTGTGTTCAGACCTAAAGCTGCATGACACCTGTGATGTTGCCGTTCATGCTCAGTTCCAGCTGAATCGGTGGCCACTTTGTCAGTTGCACGAAGCTGTTGAAAGACTTACCTCAGGACAGTTACGTCTCATATTCCCGGATCCAAGTGTTGGAACTGTCATAAGTGAAGTAAGCATTCATATTCTAAAGGTATGCATTGAAACCTTAGGTCGCATTCTAAATATATGTAGCTTAAACAGACGGGAATGTTGAAATTGCAGGTAAAAATTCGTTGGCAATGGCTTCTCGACAAGCGTTTGAATTCAAATCAGAGGAGAGTCATCGAAAGGATTGCTTCCCTTGGGGACAATGCCCTCCCTCTGGTTCTATTTGGTCCGTTTGGAACAGGAAAAACATTTACTCTTAACCAAGCCGTGCGTCTTTTGGTACAGCTAGACAAATCCCACAGAATTCTGTTATGCACTCATTCTAATAGGGCAGCAGACATCCACGTCGAATTGCTGCATGGATATCTTAACATGAATGGAATACCTGCAGCAAGGCCTCTAAGGGTTTATCAGCCGATGAGAAGGTAAAGAGATAAAATCAAAAGAGCCAAATCAGTTTCATACATATACATAACTTCTCAGTAGCGAAAAAATCACAAAGGACTCACAACTGCTGCCTGACGGCCCTATCAGATTAAAAGCTGAAGTATGTGCCTCTGATTTAACAGAAATTACCACGAAAAATGCTTAGGTGCTTTCTTTACATGGACAGGTATCGGTGAGTAACTGATTTTCATATCTCTAATTTCAGACTCGAAACCGCATCTGAGATAGCCAGAAAGTATTGTTTGATCAAGGATGGTATGTTTGTTTTGCCCCGTCGGGATGACGTCGTTGAGCATCGCGTAGTGATTACAACGCTGAGCACATCACAAGTGCTTCTTGATCTGGATGTGTTGCATGGATTCTTCACTCATATCCTCATCGATGAGGCCGCTCAGGCGCTTGAACCCGAGGCGTTAAACCCATTGAAGTTTGCGGGAACAAACACGAAAATAGTCTTTACCGGAGATCACATGCAGGTACAGATCTGGATTTAAGGGACTGAGTTCCGCAGTTTTCTTCGACGACTACTATTTTAGTTTTCTATCTATTTATTAGCATTGATTTTTTGTCCCATATCATTTTCATTATTATAATCATTATTATTATTTTTAATATCGCTAATATAAACTGTACGTGGAGAAAAAACTAGTGAACTCAAAGAAATCTTCAAAGAAGGACAACAGTTTGTGTTGTATGTCGTTACTTAAAGAGGTAACCTAGATTTAGGGGACTGAGTTCCAAAGTTTTATTTCGACGGCTACTATAGTAATTTTCCACCTATTTATTAGCGTTCATTATCAGTATTGTAACAACTATTACTGTTTTTATCATCGATAACGTAAACTATACGTGGAAAAAAAATCAATCCAGCTAAAGAAAACTTCACAGAAGGAATAACAGTGTATGTTTTAAATCGTTACTTTAAGGGCAACGTTTATACATTTATCTTACGATAGATGAGCCCAGAAGTCTATTCGCCTCAAGCGCGAAGTTTGGGACTGCAAAAGTCACTGGCTGAAAGGCTGTTCGACCTCTATGAAAAGTATGAGGCTGAAGCACCCAAGAGGAATCCCAACCTAGATGAGGAATCCAATGTTATGTGGCTGACGGAAAACTACCGATGCAATGAGTGTATTCTCAAGTTTCCCTCTGAAAATTTCTATGGTAAAAAGCTGATTGCTCGTGGCCATGAATCCCAACCGAAGCACCCGAAATATGGCCCCCTTTTATTCTTCTCCGCACGCGGTAAAGAAACAAAAGAGCAAGACAATTCTTATCTAAACTTATCTGAGGTTTATGAAGTAGAGAAGAGGGTGAAAGAGATTGCCGACAGTTGGCCAACTGTTTGGGGCCCCAAAATTCTGTCTGATATTGCAGTACTGTCCTCTTACCGTTACCAGGTTAGTGATTTTATTCCTTAGGAAAAGATATTAATAATGATAAGGGGTTAAAATGGTATCAGTTTGTAAACGACTTCTCTTTTTCATCATTAATGTTGGAGCGATTGAATCAAGTGATATAGAAGGAAAGATAGAGAAGCCTTGCCAAGTTCAGTCCCTGAAAAAAAATTCTTCACCCGTCAATCCAAGAGATAAAGGGAGCGTTTTTATTTCTTTTGCTATTAAAACCTTTAATGGTAACATGCAAGCCTCTCGTTACTTCCATGCTTTTTCTTTTACTAGGAGGTCACAGAGATGCTAATTCACCTCTTTCTTGCCTACAAAAATCAATAAAGCGTCCGTATTACTCAAATAATATAAAATTTTTTCTTCATTCTTGCAAAGAAACCTATTGATTTAGATTCTTCATCCTAATTGAACACGATGTACACCCAATACTTAGGTTCAAGCCATACGAAAAAGCTTACGACAGGTAAAAGATCTGAGGGATGTAAAGGTGGATACAATCCATAACGTGCAAGGTAAAGTCTTCCCTATTTTTAAATCATCCAAGAAACATGAATAACAGATCGATTTACCTACTTTATCCCATTTATCTTTCATTTCATTGCACTTTTTTTTCAGGAGAAGAATTTCGGGTGCTTTTTATCAGTACCGTGCGCACATTTCATACCTGCCAGCCTCAGAAAGAAGAATTGCGTAACAGTGGATCAGGTCGACAACTTTATTGGGAATTTTTGTCAGATCCAAAATTACTTAACACAGCTGTGACGAGAGCGAGATGCATGGTGGCAGTAGTTGGCGATCCTGTCTCTCTTTGCACAGTGGGAGAATGTCGTGGAATCTGGAGAGACTACATTAAGAGATGTAATAAAGCAGGTGGCCTATTTGGGACAACAATGGAAGAGCTATCAAGAGAAATAATCGCTCCTATTGTCAGTGTCCAGCTCAATCCTGAAGCTAAGACGTTCGATCCAAGTTCAGTTCCAAAGCTTGAGAAGAGCTTAGGCGCAAAAGCGTCCGAAGAGAAAACAATAGAAAGTGCCCAAGAGGACGTTTATGTAAGGCAGGTGATAGAAGAGAAAAATTTTAAGGAAGTTGTGGAAACAGAGAGCGACACCCGAGAGGCAAGTGGCCAGCAAATCTCGAGTGAAGGATCAGCGGAAAATGATACCTTGGAAAGCAAAGGTATACCCATTCTCAGCCTTACGGAGCAGGATCAGGGTAAGGGTGAAGAAGAGCCTGACGACGACAATGGAGATTCAAACGACTTTCAAGATAGCCTTCTTGAGGACGAGACAGTATTTCCTAGAGATATGGACGAAATAATTCAGGCATTTGTCCAAAAATGCGAAGAAACTCTGAAAATGGACGAAGAACGCAAATCAATTTTTGACGACTGCGAATTCCCTTCTCTTCAAGCGGTGGGAGGCTTGAAAAAGCCACCAATCGAGCACGCAAAATACTCTGCATTCAAGGGTGGTGCCGACATAAAAGACCTGTTTCCAGAGGTACGAGTCATAAACGGCCGTATTGAAGTGCGTCTTACTAACCTTGGCTTTTACAATTCTCCCTCTGAAAGAGCAAAACGAATCATGATTTCCTCAAAGCAACAGGATTTTCTTGATCCCTCTGTCTTGATGCAGCTCATTGCAGACGAACCTGAGAAATATATTGTCTGTAACCTTCGTCTTAGTCCCGAAAAGTCGCAAGTGGGTTATGCAGAGGTAGAAGATACCAAGACGCCATCCATTCACATCAAGGGAAAGCTCCGTCAAGCATTTGATAGAGACAAAGTTGTTATAGAGCTAGTTGAGAGGAAAGCCCGTTCAAAGGATGATGAAAATGAGCCAGCGGTCCAAGGAAGAGTTGTTGGTAAGATGATATACTTCTCTCCCTACATTGCTTTTCTTTAAGTGCAGTTACCTTCACAGTCCTCGTTATGACTAATCCGATTGGTTGAGAAAACAGGTCCTGCATCCTTGTGAAAAGACACGAGATTGCCTGAATCGACAAAAGCACTGATCGTTAGTAACCACGGTAAATTGCGCCCATCAGTTTAGAGACTCTTTCATGACATATAGACATATGATAACAGCTAGATAAATACATGATGTAATTAGACGACCGGCTTTAAACCTATTTAAATTTCCCTTATTCAGGTGTACTTGAACACATAATAAGTCCACACGAACGCCAGTTTGTGTGTACAACAGATTACGCAAATCCTGCGGTGATGGTGCCCATCAACAAAGCAGCAACTAAACTGGTCAACCTTACAGACAAGGCTTGTGAGGATATTCCAATGTACAGAAAGGATCACAACGGAAGAGCGATAAAAGTAAAAATGTTTAAAAAAGAGAAAGTCTTAAGTGGAAAGTACCTCTTTGTTGTTAAATACCTTCAGTGGAAAAGAGACTTCTCCAACCCTCTTGGTATCGTTGTGCGATCACTATCCAGAGGACACGACTTGAGAAGTAGCATGGAGATTGCGTACGCTGAGCACGGGGTAAGACGAGAATTTAGAGAGCAGACCTTGAGGTATGTGGAAGACAACTTTCCCCCAGGATGGACTATTCCTGAAGTAGAACGTAATAATCGCACTAAGGTTTCCGATGCCATCACAATTGATCCTCCCACATCCCTGGACCTTGACGATGCCTTGACGATAGAGAATATATCGCCTTCAACCTTCCGATTAGGGATACACATTGCCGATGCCAGTTTCTTTGTTAGACCAAACACTCCATTAGACGATGAAGCATTCTCACGTTGCTCTTCATATTACCCCCAAAACGGACATGAAAATGTTCCCATGCTTCCGCGCCAACTTAGTGAGAATTTTTGCAGCCTTCTCCCTAATGAGGACCGTCTTGCAGTATCGGTTTTCGCGACCATAAACGAAGAGGGGAAACTAGTTGGTAAGCCAGAGATAAAACGCACAGTTGTTCGATCCTGTTGTCGTTTGAGCTATGCTAAGGCTCAGATGATCATCGACGAAAAAGATGCGACCACATCAGAAATTTCAGAGGACATAAGGGGGAAGGTCAGACGTTTAAGTTCCTTGGCACAAAAGAGTAGATCTCATCGTCTCCGAGATCGAGCATTCGATCACTGGCAAAACGAAGGAAATGACTTTGAAGCCCACGAGCTAGTAGAAGAATGGATGATTCTTGCAAATGAAGAAATCGCAAAAGTTTTGTCACAAGAGAACTCTGAATTAGCACTTCTGAAGATACAGCTGCCACCAAAAGATCACAGATTGGCTGAATGGATTGAAATGTACGGCAAGTATACAAGAATGTCACTTACGTTATCCGCAACGTTCACGAAGGACACCACAGACGCCACACCACTAGAGGCTTTTCATGATGAAAGCATCACGTTTAAGATCCAGAGGCAAGTTTGGCGTGCGATATGTCAAGCCGTCGAGTCAAACGATTTTCCCACACTTCAATACCTGATTTGCAACGAGAGTTATCACCCACAAATTGCCACAGCTGTTTCAAATTTTCGACGTATACAGTCTGAATCTCGATGCGTTTGTGAAGGCGATCAGCCACCCGAGAACATTTGCCATTACTCCCTTGGAATACCTCGATACACACAATTTACGTCGCCAATAAGACGGTATGTTGATATCGTGGTGCATCGGTTACTAATTGGTCTCGTCTTGACGTCTTCCACCAACTACGCAGTTAATCTCCCTACTAAAGATGAAGTTTTAAAGGTGTGTCGACGTTATACATTTATGCAAGACAACGCACGTAAATTTGAAAAGTATTGCAGGAGGATCCACCTTGCGACTGAGCTTCAGCAACAGTGTCGTGAGACACGAGTTTTCATTGAATCCATTCAGCATCAGTCCTTATGTCTTCAAATCTTAAATGGAGAAGATGACCTTTTGGCTAATAGGAACAAAAGAATTTCCCTCAGTCACCTCAATTTATTGACCTTGGAAAAAAAAGAAACCCAAAGTGAAGAGCAGTCGATCATTCTCAAATGGAAAATCAGAAAGTATGCGGCGCCAGATTTCAAGAGAGACACAACAGAGTTATCCATTTCTAATTACGGCGGCATCGACGAAGTGATCGAAATTCCTTCCAATGTTTGGGTTTCTGTGTTGGATATGGTTCGAGCTAACGATAAGGAGAATCTAATGACTACAATCAAAGAAGTGAAAGAGAAGCTTAGCGCCATGCCTTCCAATCGTAGGAAGGACACCTCAGCTCAAACAAAGTCATTTGGTCAGGTGCATGGTATCCATTATAAGCATCCTCATCACAATGACGAGGCACAGCCGTCATCTGAGGGAGCGGTAGACCATTTTTACGAGAAGAAAGTTACACTCAGAAGATACGATTTCCTGTCTGTGCAGCTCTGTCCTCACATGATACGAGGAATCCTCGAACCCGAAGTCCAAGTATTTAAGGTAGATGCTCATCTTAACATCTGCATTGAACACCGCAAGCATCCAAGGGAGTCATTTTCGCACACAGCGAGACACCAAGCATCAAGGGAATGGTATGAAAGTATCGACGAGTATGTAGAAGCTTGGAAACCAGTTCTTGCGATGGAGGCAGCGACAGAAGCGGTAAAGGAGAATGATGGGTTCACCATTGAAAACCTTAAAGTGTTATGGAAACACAAGGCTGATTCTACAAGAGGAGAGTTTGAGCTTCCTTTCAGTTACTGTGATAGTCGTCAGCTAAATTTTCATGGGGGAGATTTAGTATGTATCCGAATGTCTTACTGTGAAACGTCGCCTTCTTCGGTAGAAAGTGAAAGCCACGGAAAGGTATTTACTCTATCTCAATATTCTTGTGCGTAGATGGCATTGCTATAGTATGCTTATATAAGTTTTTACCCTTTCCACAGTCTTCCAAAGACAGTCTACATTCTGATACAAGAGAAAGTGCTAGTGACTTTTGGGTGGCACACTGCATTATCAAAAATGTAAAGTTTCACAAAGAAAAACGGATGGTAAAAGTTAAAATCTGTCTTCATCAATCGGCGTCAACCATACCAGAAGGACTTTCCAACGAAGGAGGTTACAGATGTACTTTAGAAGTCATCCACAGAACACTTCCTCAAAGGTACATGAATAGCCATGCTCTGATAAGATACTTGGTTAATACTTTGCTTACTTCCCACATCTTTGAAGTAATCTAATAATCTAATAATTTAAATAGCTCTGCGTTGACTGAACAAGCAGAGTAACGGTATCTAAACAATTATGTGGATCTTCAATACTAAAAGCTTGACATGATTACAACTATAACAAACTGAAAAAAACAAAATCTTGTTAACTACTTAATCTTTATCGCAATAAAAATATACCTCTTGTGGTTGCCTAGTTAAATCCATCACTTACCCTATTACATATTGGAGTTTTTGTTATGAATTAACTTTCATTTTAATTCTTCAGACGAATGTATGCAGCGCTGTGCAGTTTGGAACACTCATCTGACTTAGTTCATGCCATTTGCAGAGGAGAAGAGCCTTCAAAAGGTATTTATTATTGGGATTAGTATTCAATTTTCTTGAAACTTTTAGCTTTTAGCGTCCGTGCGATACTTAACCATCGTAATGCTCTTTTTTTGCAATCACGATTAGAAAGTTATGGCGAACTCCCCACAAGCCTGTTTTTGACACAGTTTGGATTTAAGAAGTTGAACACATATCAAGAGGCCGCAGTCAAAGATGCACTTTGCCATCCATTCACGCTAATACAGGGTCCACCAGGTACGAATATTGCGTTTTTTTGATGAACGACTAAAAGCGATTGGAGGAATTGGAGAATTATCTAGTATATAAACACTTTTTCGTTCAACTGACCTTCACTTAGTAATGATGCACGGAAAAAGTCCAAGTCAGCAGTATTCCATCACAACTAAAAAATGCGCTGGCATACACATTTCTGAGCTTCAATACAAATGACAGCAATGATAGCTTGCATGTGACAACTCACTCACAAGTAAATGTTATTTACAAACAACCATAAATTTCCTTTTTCTTAGGTACCGGGAAAACCGTAACAGGAGTACACATCGCCTACTGGTTCGCGGAACAAAACAAGACGCAAAAGTATTTGAAGGTGTTGAAAAAAGAGACAAGTGAAACTGAATGTGATGGAGCACACAAATCACCGCCTCAAGTTATTTATTGTGGCCCGTCTAACAAATCTGTGGACGTGGTTACAGGTGGGCTATAATGGGAAAAAAAGTCAGGACTTCTGTTTCATACGAAATCAAATTGCGATATGGGACTCCGTAAGGTTCCGCGGAAATTCTCCACTGAAGGACAATCCATTCCAACAGAAAATGCTTTAAGCTAACTTGATTTTGGTAGCTTTCGAATTTGATTTTGATGACATCTAATTTTATCGACTAGGAATAAACTCACATTAAAAGGGTAACCTCGCGTTCAAGTTTCATCGTCATCATCTTTTATTTGCCTTATTTACACAAGCCTTATTTAGCCTTGGCTTATTTAAATACAAACATTTGTTTACAGCGTTAATAGCTAGAAAAAGAGGAGACCCAAGGAAGCCACCGGGCTTTTGGGAGAGCCACCTCCACCTTGTTGGCATACCTGGATTAAAGTATTTAGCACGCGAAAAAATCGGAACAGACATTAGTAGCTTTATGTGGCTGCCTTGTTAGATCGCGTTTCCCGGTCTTTCAAAATTGCTTCTCTTGTGCGCACGACCTCCCTAAGACTCTTGCTCACAAAAGAGGTATTACATGGTGGTGATGATTGTGGTAACAATATTACGTCAGTAATGTAAAGTAAAGTATTGCCCAGCAGGAAATTTTTTAATTGTTTAACAATAACTTATTCCGACAGTGTAAAAATGCAGCTGTCCGTTATTATTCAATTTTGAAAATCTCATCAGCTGACATAAACTTTTATCTTCCAACCCTAGAGCTCCTTTTGAAAATACCAGATTTGAAAGTTCTGAGAGTTTACAGTGATCAAATTGAGCAGAGAGAGTTCCCAATTCCAAACAAGTTGAAGCCAGCTCGATCAACCAGAAGTGATGACGAACTGAAAATCTCCAGTGACCAAATAAAGTCTGTATCCCTTCATCACGTGATTAGAGGTCCTGAATGCCCCTATTCGGAGGAGCTAAGGAAATATGAAGAGGGATTCGCACAGTGTAAAGCGATGAAGGAAACTATAGGCCAAAAGGAAGTCGCCGATTACTGCAAGGTGAGAGATGTGCGAACGGTTTGACTTAATGCCCCGATGTGAGAATAGAGGAAAAATTAGGAAAGGTAACTCCGTTCAAGACATTATAGCGCTTAAGTACGTGCCAGTTACTGGATAGATGGGAAGGCTGGTGATAATCGTCAGCGGGAATTCTCCCCCATTGGAGTGATTGAGCTTTCGTAATTACACTCATAAACTAAGGCACTGCTTAATGAAGGTTATCTAGAATAATATTGAGATTCCTCTCGTATAGCTCTTTTGGAGAGACATTTAAAAATTACTAAGCTTTTTTTTTTTCATTTATCAAAAACTTCTTTTTCCGTTAAATCCACAAAAAATCTCCCGCAAAAATCGTAAATCTCCTTAAAACTTTTCTTGTCGAGCCAAATACCTTTATCACCTGACATAAATGATGGCTTTTTAAATTATTTCCTCCAAGATCATTGGACTGGCTGAAAAGTGGGCTCTTCAAGAGTTTCAAGTTCAAATCATTCTTTGTACTTGCGCGGCTTCGGGAAGTCCTAGGATGGTCTCTTCTTGCGACAACATCCAGCAATGCATTGTCGATGAATGTGGCATGTGCATGGAGCCTGAATCACTCGTGCCCATCACATGCTCTAGAGCAAAACAAGTGGTTTTGATTGGTGATCACAAACAACTGCAGCCTGTAATACAAGACCACGTTGCAAAGACACTTGGCTTGAGTGTGTCAATGTTTGAGAGGCACTCTAAACGAGCGACAATGCTAGAACTTCAGTACAGAATGGTGAGATATTTAAGCAAGGGCAATCATAGATTCTACCATTCTTGGAAATGGTATTTTGATTGCCTTCATTAGCCTGTGAGGCACAGGTTTAACAGTCTAACTGTAATGCACATAGCTTCCTGAATCATTGTTTGAGAAAACTCACTTACCTCTGAGATTAATATAATTGTTCCGGCGCTTAACAAGATATCAATACAAATACCTAAATATTGATCTCCGAAGCATAGACTTCGCAACTCTTTAATTGTTCGCAATTTGTTGTCTTTCTAGATTTAACCTTAGCGACTGTTTTAGCGTTTTTCTCTCTTCCTTACCTTTAAAAACTTGCAACATGAATTTTGTTACAATTAAGTTACTTTACTCTCCCTCCTTGAGTCTACCAGGACACTTTCGCTGTATTACGCCCACCAGGAAAAAAATACAATTTAACTTCTTTTTCTCTTGACAAAGATATCTTTTTAACCAGTCTGTTCCCATTTCTAGCATGATGGAATTTGTGAATTTCCATCAATACAATTTTATGATAAAAAGCTACGTACAGCTGACGTGGTGAAGTCACGTGCTCCTAGTCCAGTTTCCTTTTGGCCTGCACAAGTGCGCCGCCAGAGGAAACTACCAATTGTGTTCTGTCACGTGGAAGGGCAAGAAGACTCCGCTCCCATAACAACCTCAGAGAGCAACGAGGACTCCAAAAGTAACATGAAAGAAGTTCATAAGGCAGTAAGTAAATTATGACCAAATTTTAGAAAGTTAGGAAGATTAAGGAAGTAGGTATATCAATTTTTTTTCAAACAAAAGAACATGACCTGATCACTAACAGCTCATGTTCTCTTAGTTTATATGTATGATTGCAAAGTAACGTGAGTGTTTTCCAAGCCTAAGCTAAGATTTATCATCGTACAGAAGACATTAAATGCATTATGGTTAAATTATGGTTTAATGACTATCAGATTTCCCAAGCCAATGATATGGTTGATCTGCGACTTTTTTTGTTTCGGTTTTTTGAAGTGCAGTGAAACTCCTTCTATGTTAGAGTCATCTGGATGGCATGTTTATTCTGGGGACGAAAGCCGGTCCAGACCGACAAAATTTCTCTTAAAATCTCTGCTTACATCAGAAAGAAATTTTTTTTCTGCATTTTCACTTGATGTATATTTTAACTGTCAAAGGACAGTCGCCAAATGATACTTAACCCTTCATCGTTCGATTGGGAACTGTATACCAAAGTACCCTTTGCTACGTACTAGCTTTGCGCGACTATAAAGTCACGAGGTCTCACTTCCTCCTCTTTCCTCACGAACAGGTTAAAATTGCAAAGCATCTTGTTAACCGTTACGAGGCCCATGTGCGGAAGTCAGATGTGGTCATCCTGTCACCTTACAGAGAACAGCGAAGCAAAATCACTGAACTCTTAAAGGGAGCATTTGAGGATATCAAAGTTACAACAATCACTAAAAGTCAAGGTAAGACAGTAAAAAGTAACTCTTGGGAATAAAAACAGTATTTATAAACAGTAAACGAAACCTTATCAGTATTCGTGACGTACCTTAATTGTACAATATATTCTGACCTAGCTCTTTGAAAAAAAATAGGGAGAGCTGAAATCGAAAAAAATCGCGCGCGTTGGAAGAAGGCGCAGCTCTGGTGAAGTGTCGAACTTCGATATTCGGCTTCTCCTTTTTCTCTCAAATTTTAGGGAGTGAATGGGATTATGTCATAATATCATTGGTTCGGTCCGTGAAATATGACGAAATAGATCCTGAGCCTTCCCCTTCTTGGCTTCGTGAACATCTGGGGTTCTTGACTGATGAGCATCAAATGAACGTGGGACTCACACGAGCACGCAGAGGACTTTGCATTATAGGTAAGATACGCAGTTTAAGTCTCCTTAGAGAAGGTTTAGATAGATTTTTTAAAGCATTCTGAGATGCAGCTGGTTTTGGTTTACCAGACTCTGCGATCAGACCCGTAATTTCATCCCATCCTCCAAATCCTCTAAGTTTATTTTACCCTGGATTTTCCACAATAACTCTTAGTAACATTTTCATTCGTGCTTAGTGGAAGTTGTAGAGGTAAACAAAGAAGTTTTTAAAGCTTACAAATAAAGCCCCACGATTGTCAGATAGGGCACCATTATTATTGTTTGAATAACTAAGTTTCATCTTATTCCCTGTAGGAAACAGGTATCTTCTGGAATTGGATCCAGCGTGGAAAAGTTTGTTAGAGCACTACGAAAAGAATGGCTGTCTTGTGAACGACGACTGGCCTTGGCTATAATTGAGTCACAGATATATATATATATATATATATATATATATATATATATATATATATATATATATATATATACACATATAACTCACTGCATATATATATGCTTAATCAAGAAGAACAGAAATGAAACTGACTTCAGTTTCAAGCTTAGAGCTTTTTTTTTGTATCATCTTCCAGGGAGTGGTACTTTTGTAGGACGAGACTAGAAAGAAAGGAATTGAAAGGATTTCGGAAACTTGGGTGTGATGAGAGTGAGAGGATATTCGGATTTCTTTCACAAGTCATGTTCTATATCTTTTATAAACATTATTCAAAAAAATTAAGATCAGGTCTTTAAAAGAAGCGTTAAACTAACTTAAACAAGATACCGTTATCCTGTATTTATCGCTTTAATAATTTGGCATCTAATATGTATGCAAGTAGCAGTAGGCATAATTACTTCAAATCAGAGGAGCAGAGCTGCATTATCTCTCCAAAAATTTAAGACTGACAACCATTTTTTGCAATAGAAAATTGTTTTGTATTAAACCAATAAACAAATGAAGAAGACATAATCAAGAAGCATTAGTCTTTTTAAAATTGCTAAGGGCAATCATTACGCTCACGTTTGAAATGCGATACGAGTTTTGCGCCAACCTAATGTGTTCCTTACACGGATGTATGCTGTTTTACCAAAGCATTGAATTTCGCTCTCAACGCAGTTATGATTGAAAGGAACAAGAATCTAAGTTATATATGATACCAGAACGTACGTTGTTGTCACCTGTAGAATCATAACCATGATTTTTAGGCTCGAAAAATTTGAGTGGTAATCTTTTTCCTAATTTCTTTAAAATGAAACCACACGTACAGTTTGCCTTTTAAGTACATGCATTCGGTTGATTACCATTTCAATTTGAACATTGTCAAAACCCTTTTCTGCCGTCACGGTTATTTGATAGCCAGCTGCGTGAGCAACGAATCACTTTTGTAAGTACTAGAAGCAACGGATACATTTATCCTTGATTTCCTTTTTTCTTTGATAATAAGACAGAAGCTCTACCATAAAACCCTGATAAAACAATGAGACCGTCGGGGAAGCCGCGTCTCATTTTCCCGCTCATTTTCTTTGGTCATGTGGGAGGTTAAAGCCAATCAACTGGAGTCATTCGTTCTTACGAAGGGCTCACGCATTATTAACTCGTTAAATTAAAAGTGTCTTATCATAATCCCTCGCCGACGCAGCACCGCAGTGTCTCCAGTAACTTACCCCCTTTAATATTTATCATCACGGTGGTCGACATCTGGGTTGTTCATCGTCGGATATGCAGACTAGAGGTCACCTATTCGCGAGTTCCCCCTATACAATAACAATGATGAATACTGAGATAGTATATAGTTTATAGTCATAAAGATATGCCCGTTTTCTTAACGATTTCTAATCAAGAAAGAAAGAAGTTCTTCAATCCCGCGATCCCGACTAAAATTTTCTCACAATCCAGTAATCCCGACGGTTTATACCAGCCAATCCCGATCATAAAATTTTTCCTAGTTCATTACCTCAACTTAAGAGAAACTTTTCAGTGGGTGATGATTTTCTTAACCAGCAGTGATCCCTTGAAGATTTTGCTCACCGTAAGGCGTCAGTTCATCTCTTTCCACCAAAACGATGACATCCTTCGTTTTCGAAGTTTTCAAAGTTTTGCACGAATAACGCACGCTAGTCACGGTAACGACTTCCTTCAGCTTAACTTCGATCACTGAAAAATGTATTAGTAAATATAAAGACAGGTCAGTATCAATGAAACGAATAACATACAACAACAAAACATGATGGTAATCCCTTACTTCCATGACGAAGGAAATATAGAAAAACTTACTCAACACGATTATGTTGTTTCCGTAAGAGCCTTTAAGGAGGCCACCTTCCGTAGAAGCTCAGCCCGAAATTTTTCTTTCCGCAGAGTGCAATTTCCGCTCTTTCCCCTCTCGTAAAAGAGAGTCGCACTTTATGTCGACTGGATTCGATTCATCGCTTTCGAAAGTAGCTGGCATCCATACAGAGGAACGTACTGCTATTTTTCCCGATTGATAAATTTTTCGGTCACCAAAAACTCAAAGGTCACTATCACGGGACAGGGTAAGGCTCAGAATATCCAGACATCACCAGAAGGTTGCAATGAAAACAACAGCGAAGCCCAAAGGCCGTGTGCCCGGTACTTAGATAAGACTGTCATAACACACACCTTTGTGCACAAAGATAGCCCCAAGCCTTGCAGCCAAGTATGAATTTAATATCCGTCTATTAATAAACCTTTCAACAGTTGAATGTTACTATGAAATAGATGTATCTGTACTGCTTAATTAAAAGTGAAAATTAAGCAACTTGGTTTCCTTGAAGATTATATATGGCTACCTACAAGTAATAATTCTTCATTGGTTCTTGAACAACTTTGAGCTCTCTTTACTTGCCCAATAATAAATGGAAGTGCATAATTGAAAAAGAAGTTCTTGAATTTGGGCAGCAGCTCATTCTCCCATTATTTAGAATCAAAATGAATTCTGTCCACACACATTTCATCACCTTCTGACAAATATACACAAAAATTACACTATGGTAACTCACTGAGGGCCAACTGCCCTTATACTTGAGTATAACAGAAAATGGGTTTTCTTAAGAAAAAAATTTTCTTTGAATTTTTCAATATAAAAGCCTGGATATGATGATGGTTTATCAAGTGTATCCCCTTGTTTTGAATAAGGGCACTTTATCTCCAGCAATCCAAATTTGCTGCTTGATGATGGATCAAACACTTTTCCATCTGGGGTTGCACTGAAATAAGGAAATTTTGGATGAACAGAGATGTCGGTATCAAATGCTGCAAAACCTGGTATTTGCTGTTGCATTTTTCTAACAACATTTCTCATGTGACCTTTTCTTTTCCCCTCCCATGTGAAATAGCTTATACATTAAAAAAATCCTTGGGGCAAAATACACTTTTCAGCATTGACTCTGAAGGCTTCTGAATCCTTGAATGAATTTTTCCAAAATTTGATGCAGTAAGTCTGAACTGATGCTGTTCCATCCATTCAGCAGATTCACCTTGCAACACTGTTCTCTGTTCTAAAGAGTTAGATTCGCTTTTATCTATCACTATGTGGTCAGCGAAGAAAGAAGTCAGGTCAGGCTGGTTTAAAATGTTCAGCTCAGTCAAATCAAAGGATATCAAAGGATATATGTCTTGTCGTCAATACCAACTTGAAGATCAATAAACTCAGAACACGGAACAATGCCAAAACACGATTGTAGTGTCCACCGCTTCCTCCTTTACGAGAGCAATGTGCTCTGGAAACTGCTGCCTTATAATTATCTTCCTTTAAATTTATTGCTAAATAATGCAGATCCTCACTCTTACGAAGCGATCGATGGCACCGTGCTTTCTCATAAAAATCGCCGGATACCTCGCACGTGTAAATATCATAAACAATCCTTTCTCGAAAAAACTTGTAGCTCTTTTCACCGGGAGAGTTGAAAATACTGACCCCCACTCCGCCAACTATACACTGACCCCAGCTCCGCGGACTACCCTACGGACTACCCCAACGGACTGCCCTAAATAATCAACCAAATTTACTTTAACGGGGACATTCACCGACTTCATCGACCCAGTCTTTTTTTTTCATATTCGCCCCATTCTTCATCGGCCATCAGTCTAAACACTTGTGAAGGAAAGTGATCCTCGCAGTAATGTACACTACTTAAGCAATAGTGAAAATAAGGCCTGAAAAAAATTCAGGCCTGTACGGGATTTGAACCCATGAAAAAATAAACCCGTGAAATGATGAATAAACCGTCATAGGTTCAAATCCCGTACAAGCCTGAATTTTTTTCAGGCCTTATTTTCACTACTCCTCAAGTAGTGTATATTACTGCGAGAATCACTTTCATTCACGTCTTTAACCGCTGTTCAAATATATGACTTTCATATGTTCTTAGCTGTTTATTCATCACTTCACGGGTTTATTCGGAACCAACATAATGACCAGCTCCCAGTTGGCTTTTTAGCTCAGTTGGTGGAGCACTGCACCGGTATCGCAAAGGTCATGGGTTCAAATCCCGTGCAGGCCTGAATTTTGTTCAGGCCTTATTTTCACTACTGCTCAAGTAGTGTACATAATTGCGAAGATCACTTTCATTCACAAGAGTTTAGACTGACGGCCGATGAAGAATGGGGTGAATATGAAAAAAAAAAGGACTGGGTCCGCGGAGCGGGGGTCAGTCCTTTCAGCTCTCCCCTTTTCACCGGCATTTTTCTTTCCTCCTCGTGCAAGCCAGTTTGAACAAGTCAAAATACTGATTTTAGGGAAATTTCTCAAGGTTTTTTACCAATTTCAGGTCTCCCTAAAGTAATTGCACAAACAACTCTGCAGATGACTTCAACAACAGAAGCAACTAGCGACTAAATACAGGAATGGCTCCGATCTGTGATAGGATGATAAAAATAGTAAAAGTTACTAAGTTATATCTTAACTCCTTGCTCATGCGTGTCTCGAAGCGGAACAATGAAATATCAATGTGAAATATCAAACAAGAAATGGCTACTTACATCACGAAGAGAAGGCAGAGTCTATCTTGTTCAGCGAGGTCGTTCAGCGATATTCCGGCGATGAAAAAGTCATCCGCTGACAAGCTCCGCTGACAAAACTCATTTAGTCAGTTTAGGCGGATGACCAGAGACTGGAGCCATTCCAGTATTTCACCGCTGACAGGAATGGCTTCAACTCATGCGTATATTAATTTTTTTCGTTCTGGCTAAATAATTTATACATTGAGATAAAAAGTGAAAGAGCGATTTATTAGGTTTTTCTTATGTTGAAGTCTATAGTGCTTGCAAATGAAGCCCTCTTATTAATACAGGGCCATGTAGTTTCTAAGTTTTAAAATAATGCAGCAACTGCATGTCACGTTTGGAAAATAACGCAATGTTGCGTGACGCTACGACCGATGTTTTGAATTTACAGTATGCTCTGTTGGAGAGATATGGCTTGGCCGCAATCGAGGACTAGCCACTAAATACAGGAATGGCTCCGACCTGTGATTGGATGATAAAAATGGTAAAAGTTAATAACTTATATCTTAACTCCTTGCTCGTGAGTATGGTTAACCGCGTGTCTCGAAGCGGAACAATGAAATATCAATGTGAAAACGCCGATGAGTCAAACAAGAAATGGCTACTTACATAATGAAGAGAAGGCAGAGTCTAGCTTGTTCAGCGAGGTCGTTCAACGATATTCCGGCGATGAAAAAGTCATCCGCTGACAAGCTCCGCTGACAAAACTCATTTAATCAGTTTGGGTGGGCGACCAGAGACTGGAGCCATTCGTGTATTTCACCGCAGACAGGAATGGCTCCAACTCATGCGTATATTAATTTTTTTTTTCGTTCTGGCTAAATAATTCATACACTGAGATAAAAACTGAAAGAGCGATTTATTAGATTCTTCTTAAGTTGAAGTCTACAGTGCTTGCAAATGAAGCCCTCTTTTCTTACTACAGGGCCATGTAGTTCCTAAGTTTTAAAAGAATGCAGCAACTACATGTCACGTTTGGAAGATCACGCAATGTTGCGTGACGCTGCGACCGATGTTTTTAATTTACAGTATGCTCTGCTGGAGAAATATGGCTTGGCCGCAATCGAGGGAGTTTTTTTCCGCGGAAAACTAATTTTCTAGGTTATTGTTCACATGAAGGACAAATCCATTCATCGGGCTCTTCATCTGTTTTAAAACTACTGTTCGCACAGCGCTGCTCACTAGTTTAGTTTTAAATTTTTTTTTTCAAAAACTGTTAAAAAAATATTTAAAAATTATTTTAAAAAAACTATTAAAATTGAGTCGGAGCTATTCTAGTCTGCGGTGAAATACAGGAATGGCTCCAGTCTCTGGTCGTGCGCGTGAACTGACTAAATGAATTTAGTCAGCGGAGCTAGTCAGCAGATGACTTTTTCATCGCCGGAATATCACTGAATGACCTCGCTGAACAAGCTAGACTCTGCCTTCTCTTCATTATTTAAGTAGCCATTTCTTGTTTGACTCATCGGTGTTTTCACATTGATATTTCATTGTTCCGCTTCGAGACACGCGGTTAACCATACTCACGTGCAAGGAGTTAAGATTAAAAGTTATTAACTTTTACTATTTTTATCATCCAATCACAGGTCGGAACCATTCCTGTATTCAGTTGCTTGTCAATCGAGGGAGTTTTTGTCGTGGGAAACTGATTTTCTAGGTAATTGTTCACATGAAGGATAAATCCATTCATCGGGTACCTCGTCCGTTTTTGCACAACACCTCAGGGATGAAAGTCGCGGATTAATTTTGCTTGGTAATTTCTAACAACTCCACTGGACCTGAAAAAGGAAATAAACAAAGCAAACCAAAAAAACGTCTTGCCAGTCAAACTAGTGCCAGTAGCTCTCGCACTGAATCATGTCGAAGTACCTTGACTGTTTGCAGTGATGGCACAACCAATCTTCGAACAGTTTTCGGCTATAACAAGAAAGAGTAAAATGTTCGATGGCCCACAAGGCACTCGCTGCAAAGAAAAAGAAACGCAGCAAATAAAAAACTGTCGCTGCAAAAAAAAAAAAAGTGAACGTTGCACATAAAAAACATGCTGCAAACAAAAAAATGAACTTTGAAAATAAAAAAAAAATGCTGCAAACAATTGAAAAGTGATCGCTGCAAATAAAAAAGTGAACGCTGCAAACAGAAAATCCAAAAGGGTTACGTGCGCATTTTCACAGACCCCGCGCATTGGTCAGCAAGACATTTCCCGCGCATTTTCTCCTTCACTCCTTTCGTCATGCGAGAGCCGTTGCACAAAACCCGCGCGCTTTGAAAAATGGCCGAGGGAAGGTTCGCTTCTGTTTACTCAGTTGAAGAATTCATTTTAGAACACGAAAACAAAAATACCGCTCAAAAAACTGAAAGAGATGTAAGATTGCTTGAAAGATTTTTTGAAAACGAAGGACGAAGACAGGAAAATTGAAGATATTCCAGCGGCTGAGTTGAATGAATTCATTAGCGAATTTATTATCTCCGTACGCACTAAAGTGCGAGTAAGAGTGAGAGTAAGAGTGCGTACTCCGTACGCACTCTTTACATGACACTAAGTAGTTTGTTGGCATGGCTTCCTTTATTGTAATATTAATAGAAATTGAACTTGATCGATATCTGATGAACACAGGTAAGCTTAAGTGTTATGAACTTTATGCACTTTTATTAACTTGTTGTTGAGAAATTTTTAAACTACTTTTTACGCTTTTCATCGCCCCATTTGTGCTATTTGTCTACCAAAGACAACACGAAAAAATCTCAGCACCTGTGAAATGCGCTGCGCTCACTCGTTCGTTTTCTGATACGTATCAACGAGTGAATGAAAATCGTACAAAGCATTTTCCATGAAGTAATCTCTATATGGTGCCAGTAGTTTTACGTTGTTGTATCCAGTGACAGAACCGAAGTGAAGTGACTTCCAGGGGAACGGAACCGTTTACACTACAACGACACAAGGAGGAATTAGGGAAGGCTTACGTCCGAATTACCTTATACCTCTGCAAAACAACAGCTATCGTGGATGCCTTTTTTTTTTTAATCGTACTACAGTGATGAAAGTGATGTCAGTTTGCTAACTTACGAAGAGGTATGAAGATCTTAATTACCACCATTGATTACAGTGTTATTTTTCGTAACGAAAAAGCTCTACGTGGAAATAAATTGATCTAAATCTTGATTGATATACATGTTGTAGTTCAAATTTTCCTTGGTTTGACGTATTTCAGATTGGTTTGATTTTTATTTTTCTTTGATTCAGATTATGGTAATATGCTTATTAGCTCATTCAAGAATCAATTCCCTTTAATTCTTTTCAGTGAGATAGGGGGTTAAAGATTCGCTTGATTTGACGGAAGTGACGATGATTAATGATTCAGTTTTCATATTCACATTACAGTTGACGAAAATGGCACAAGAAACTTAAAGTGAAGGAGATCTAGGCTGTAAGCTGAACCATACTGTTACAAATACATCCACATACCTCACAGCAATAGGGAACATAGTTACTACCCCCTCAGTGGCAAGGAACACTGCAGTTACAACCCACACAGCAACAAGGAACACAAGACAACCCATACAGCTACAAGTAGGACATTCATAACCCAGACAGCTGAAAGCAACATATCCACAGCCCAGACAGCTACAAACTCAGATACATTAACTCAAGGGGTTCACTCAGCAGTCACGGGTCAGTGAAAATCTGCTTTTGTAAGTTTTCTCTGAATTGTGTACCCATGTGATATTCTTATTAATTTAAAAAGTCTTATTAAATGCAATAAAAGCTTGTGCATGTTTAGTCAAGAAATACAGAGACACCTGTATAGAATGGTAGACAACATGATACAAGAAGAACATTCAGTAAAATCAGTTTTTAAATGTGCATTATGCAGCAGTTATTTATTTATAAATTGATTGATTTTTATAGGTGCAGATGCTGTAGATGTTGAAGCTCTGTTAACAGAGGGTCTGTTCAAAAGATTATTCTGTATAGGGCTTTACTGAAGGATAATTTGATCAAAACCTTCAAGGATCCTTTGATACTTCATGTTAATCTAGTTGTGACCTTTATTGGCAACAATGGTAAGGGAGGAAGAGGGAAAGGTGGCTGGTGTTTTACATGATGCATTATCCACTTTCTGGAACCAACTCACTAACAGTAGGAGCTCAAGAAAAAGTGCCTGCCATTAGACATGACTATCAAAGTGCTGAATGGCAAGCAATTGCCAGAATTCTAATTTATGGGTATATAAAGGAGACATATTTTCCTCTTTCATTGTCACGAGCTTTTGTTGCATTATGCCTCTGGTGAAGAGAGCATAACAAGTGATTTTTTATTTTCTTCCTTCTGTCTATACATTTCAGAAGATGAAAGGGAGACTCTTCAGAATGTCTTGAGGAAAGTTTTGATGATGATAGTGATGATGTGCTTGATTTTCTTTCTAATTACAAGTGTTACCGAATTCCCACAAAAGAAAACATATTGCAGATTGTTTCTGAACTTGCTCACCAGGAAATCATTCAGAAGACTTGATATGTCACAAATTGCTGGGCTCCTATTTTGAAACCTTTGATTGCTTTCCCAGATTTCCAATCTCTTGTAACTTTAGAGAATCTTTATGACATTAAGAGGCCTACTGCCAAACAGATTGTGAAATTAATCACATCAGGGCTAGTAACTGACCAAGAATGATAGTGCCTGGACCATTTTAAAAAATATATCTGTTCATTACAGGGAAGTTCATTGTCAGTGTTCCTGCAGTTTATCACTGGAAGTGATATCATAAGCTGTGATAGCATTGAGGTGACATTTTTGGCTCCTGAGGGCACCTCTTGTAGACCTGTAACACATACATGTGGACCACTACTAGAAACCCCATCATCATACTGGTTGTACAATGAGCTGTCAGAAGAATTCAGTGAATTACAACATAAAGATGCATGGCATTTCAATATTGTTTAATGACATTGTGCAGTGGTCAAATGTTTAAGTGTTTTTAACCTTTTAACTCCCATGAGTGACCAAGACAGAATTTATCTTTACAATATCAATACAATGTCAACCAGATAAGTGATAAGAATAAAAAAAAAAACAATTTGGGAATAAGTTGATCCAATATTAACTTCTCTGAACTAACATTATAAGTATTGTATGGTTGACATTTAGGATAATTACAAATTTGATCTGGGGGTTTAAGGGTGAAAATGTTTGAAATGTATGTTGAGTTAGACTTTACCTTATATGGCTCTTAGAACTTAAAAGAATTTTGAAATATTGTACAATGTTGACTATTTATGAAAATATATCAAGGAAAAAAATGTTTTGTTAAAATTCTTGTCAATTTGTTAAAACAATGTTCTTACTCACACATTCTTGATTAGTTTGAGTATAGTTATCTTGGTGTTGTCATTTTTGTGATTAGGTCAATCAGAAAAATAGGTGATTGGGTGTGGGCAGAAAAACAGAAAAGGGTTTCCCATTCTTTGTCATGTGAAGACAGTGTTATAAAAATTGGTAGAAAAACCAGTAGCAATGCATGTTTATGTTTCAGCAATTCTGTGACATGTTGATTTCTGTTGAGGAAGCCTTTCCACTGTCCATATCTCAACAATCGCCTGGAATGCAAACTGTCTGCTGTCCTCTCCCACTGTTTGTGGCTTTAAAAAATATTATCTATGGAACAATATCGATAACTACAAATTTCAAGTAATGTTCATTCATGTATATGTGCAGATCAAAGCTTTTACATGTCAAAATGTTATATTGTGGTATTACAGATTGTTAATAATGTAATAAAATTATTAAATTGAATGTTATTTCAGACTCTGGATGGTGGCCATAACATGCATGCTAACTGTTGTATTGATGAAACATTAAAAAAGTTATGCCAATTTTACAACAATGTCATCTTTAGTTATTTGATTCAATAGACTGATCAGTGACAAGCCTTTGAATATCACATTCAATTCACACATGAATTGCTTCACTGTAGAAGACATGTCCCAAGTCATTGATTCTTTCTTTCAGTTGATCATTCTGCAATTTTGTTATGTGCTGATATAGTCTTATGGCCTCTCTTGATGTACTAGGGTAAACCCAGCCTTTAGTTTCCAAAATATATTCAAAGTATTCAAGGTAAATATTGTCTTCCCTCTCACTCTGGCAATGTACTTCCATATCCTCTACTAGTTGTTCTGGTACAGAAACTAGACATTCTTCATGTCTATGATATTCTAGTAGAAAGTACATAACATCTGGTACCCCATGAACAGAACTATATGGAGACTTGGAAATCTTGTGACTATTCCAATGATCTTTCAATTTGTCCAAGTCATTCAGAAGAACCTTTGAAAAACAGACCCACAAGCACTCCAGATGAAGAGTGTCCCACAAAGCAATCCATAATCAACCATGTCCTTGAAAAGGCTTATCCACCAATTTTGATCTATTTCGTCTGAAAAAGGACCACTACCCTTAAATTTGTTGATTTACAGGTGATGAGCAGTACCTATGAGAGTTCGTCCATCCAGTTCATCTTGATCATTGGTATGAAACATGCACTGCATAGAAGCGACAATACCGTTTTCTGAGTCGCAATCAGTCACCAGGGGCAACCACCTAGTTCTTTTACTTGTTTTAAGTGAAAGGCTGCAGCTACTCTAGGGTCATCATTTGACCGGGTTACTTCTAACCAAAAAATTCTTCTACTGAAGCCATCCACTGCACTACGAATAGGGAAACCATAAGGTTTGAGTTTGTCATATCCTAAAAAAGATAAAATTTGTAAATTAGAAATCGAAGTAGATAAGTCGCTTAACCTACTAATCTTGAAGTGGAAAGGGCACGAGACTAGATGCAAGATTTTACATACCTACATGTACTTTTACAATACACCACTAAGATTTACTAAGAGAAAAACAAATACCGTCAAAGTGCCACGACCCATTGGCTCCTTTTGAGCTGAACGTTCTCCTCTTTAACCTTCGAGATTTTCCCCCTACCCCATCAGGATCTATTTCCTTCATTTTTTTGCGACCAAATTACGTGGAACATGAACATGGTGCCGCAATCGCAGGGCGTGCCAAATACTTCTGTAACCTGACAAACTTCCGGGGCCTTCCATTTCTTCACGAATGACATTTATTATTTCTGCGAACACAGAAGAGACATCTGAGATGTCTCGGGTCAAAAAGGATGGGTAGTGCAAAGATAATGGACGATTCAGAAATAATGGTAGAAAAAGATGTAAACGAAGTGGTAAAGCACTATTTTCATCGTCAAGGTACTTCTACACGATTCAGTGCGAGAGCTACTGCCACTGGTTTGACTGGTAAGACGTTTTTTTGGTTTGTTTTGTTTTTTCCCCTTTTAGGTCTGGTGGAGTTGTTAGAAATTACCAAGCAAAATCAATCCGCGACTTTCTTCCTATATATGTTGTGCAAAAACAGATGAAAAGCCTGATGATTGGATTTGTCCTTCATATGAACAATAACCTAAAAAAATCAGTTTTCCACGAAAAAAACCCCCTCGATTGCGGCCAAGCCATATTTCTCTACTGGAGCATACTGTACATTAAAAACATCGGTCGCAGCGTCACGCAACGTTGCGTGATTTTCCAAACGTGACATGCAGTTGCTGCATTATTTTAAAACTTAGAACCTACATGGGCCTGTGGTGATAAAAGAGGGCTTCATTTGCAAGCACTGTAGACTTCAACATAAGAAGAACTTAATAAATCGCTCTTTCAGTTTTCATCTCAGTGTATAAATTATCTAGCCGGAACGAAAAAAAATTAATATACGCATGAGTTGGAGCCATTCTTGTCTGAGGTTAAATACACGAATGGTTCCAGTCTCTGGTCGTCCGCCTAAACTGACTAAATGAGTTTTGTCAGCGGAGCTTGTCAGCGAATGACTTTTTCATCGCCGGAATATCGCTTCGACCTCGCCGAACAAGATAGACTCTGCCTTCTCTTCGTTATGTAAGTAGCCATTTCTTGTTTGACTCATCGGTGTTTTCACATTGGTATTTCATTGTTCCGCTTCGAGACACGCGGTTAGCAATACCCATGAGCAAGGAGTTAAGATGTAACTTATTAACTTTTACTATTTTTATCATCCAATCACAGGTCGGAGCTATTCCTGTATTTAGTCGCTAGTCTAAAACTACAGCCGCCATTTTGAATTGATGTAAACACCCACTTCAAGCCACGTGACTTTTTAGCCAAATTTGACTATAGGGGTGGGACTTCGACTAAAACTCTTCAACAGAAACAACAGCCGCAGCGTCTCGCTTGAAAGGCGCTATAAGAGAAGCTGTTTCTCCCTCCATGAAGACAAAGAGAGTGAGCAGTCACACTTAATCCAAGGCGAATTCGACTACAGACTTTCAGGTAAACACACATACACACACCTTGACTTTGAAATGTTATGTGTAAGGCTCGATACTAGGTTATTGTTCGACATCGCGTGCTCTTTGATAGGTGGCTAGATATTTGATATACAACATGACTTGTGATTAAGTACTTAGTAATTTGCGCGATTACTGTCGACCTTCCCTTATGTTGAACTAAACTTCTGGAGTTTTCAAAAGATATTTCTTGTTCAACGAAGCTCATGATGTTTTCGTCGTGCAATATACTGGTACTGGTAAAGGACTTTGAAACGGTTGTTCGGAACTTGTTCTAGTACGAATTTTCCTGTATCTACATGTACCTAAACTTACACTTAACTTTAAAATCAAGGGTATGCAACGCGTTTATTTATTTCCCATACTATCAATCTAAAAACAACTGTTAATTTGCATTTTATCACCACTGACTTTGTCTTTCTTATTCCTTGTTTGTGCGCGTTCCGTAGGGGGTGGGTGACTGGTTACCAATAGCACGAGAGAAAGCCTTTTATTGAGACGTAAAGGTATGGCTAAGATCTTGAGGGTGAAGTGTAACGCCATGACGATTGTGAATTTACTTTTATTGAGCTTCTAAAACGCATACTTCATTCTCAACCAGTCAAGTGCAAAATTATGTTTTAAAAGGCTTGCAACTGCATGTTTACATGTAATATCTTGTCTCAATTATATTTTGATTCCTAAAATTTGAAAGCTATCATACATTATTTTTTTAGGTAGACCTGAAATTTGGTATCATATCTAAATTATGATTTCCCGGTTCACAAATTTTAACTTCTCTTCATCTATCTGTGTTATGGATTTGTTATATAACACTTTGACTCCCAGGGTGACCAAGAGATAATTTCTCGTTGTAAATCTGGTTTTGGTATTATAGCACCCAATCAAAATGTGCTTTATAATGGTAACTGAACTGAGGGGAGTGTAATTTGGGCCGAAATCATATGTGTGATTTCAAAATTGAACGAGCTTGCAGCGCGAGTTCAATTTGAAATCACAAGTATGATTTCAGACCAAAATTGCACAACGTAAGGTTCAATTACCACTTTATTACATCCATTTTGAACCCGCCCAAATACAGGACTTGGTCACTTCAAATATTTTATTGATGCAGTTCTGAGCCAGTTTGAAATTAAATTCATCTTCAATTCATCTTCAATTCAAAAATAAGAGTTTTGGAAACAAAAATTTGCAAAATTTGCCATATGATAGTCTTTGTCTTTCATTTTCCTGCAATTTGATTGGTTACCTTAAACAAGCCTCGAAATCTGATTGGTTGTTTTGTGTTTAGTGTAGCCTCATTGGCTGGGAAAAAGATGTGATTTAAAGCAAAAAATGGTGCAATTCATGAATAAATCGCACCAATTAGAACCAATCAGATTACAGGGACCACCAGTGATTTCAAAATGGGTGTAATAAATAGTGTAATTGATTTGATTTGACATGAGTCTTTGATCTACTTTTCAATCATTCTCTCTAGAATACATGCTTGTGATCAAATCATGGCACGTTTGATTGCACCTGGTAATGAGAAAACAAGGTTTTATACTGCTAAAGTATTTCCAGGGATGGTTGGTGGTATGATAGTGAGTAACTATTTTAAATTTTTATCTTTATAGTGCATGTAATGCTCATGACCATCAACCAATGCATTTGATTGGTAATTACACATAGGTAATTACATGTTGGTCAAGAGAGTACATTTGATTCTTTTCAGTAAACAACTAGCTTCAAAGAAAAATTGCAAACCACCCAGGTAGATGGAGAGGATTGCTCATCTCCTTAGTCGATATTGACATCTGTAATTTTCCAATGTGATATGATTCCGTAAGGGTCCAACTCTTAAACCACACAGTTTTTTGGTTGCTAGCTTTTCATCATATACTGATAAATTTATGCATCAGTACCTCTCAAATAACTTCATTTTTGGATAATCATTGTTTTAGATGTTATGATTGCTATGTTGTATGCTGCTAATTGACAATTATTTGCTAAAGGCAAATAATTGTTTCATTATAATTGCTCAGGTGCCTAAATTGAAATTCTGCTATTAATTTGTTTTGACCTTAAAACCATTCTGTTATCAAGATGAGCTGCCAGTTTCCACTAGAATGTGACAGGTTTATTCAATTCAATCAGCAAAAACTTCAAATCTTTCCTGTAAAAAGTAGCATCCCAAACTTAGTAGCATCTTTTATGCTTTTTCGAACTGAATTTTCTGCTAGTATCACATTTATCACCTCCTGTGTAACATTGACAAAATGCGAGTCAGCAATTTTCAAATTTAGTGTCCCTGCTATAATCACCTAGTGCAATATGATCATAATGAGATAATTGATGCAGTTCTCAACAAAATTAGAAGGCACTTATCTCTATAATCACAGCAGGAATTATACTAAATCAATGATATTATTATTTTAATTAAAGCAGCCTTCATGAACAGCTCTCTGAAATTTTCTTTAATTTAACTCTGATCAATTAAATAACATTTGATTTTAAAAAAATGCTAAACTTATTCACCATAAACTGGTCAACCCAGATGTGCTTCACTTGCATGCATAAAGATTGTTGTTTGAATTCATACTTATCTACCAGAAATGTATTTAAATTTTGAAATTATAGTAAATTCAAATACAAAATAATTTGTAATTATGAGTTATTTCCAATTATAGGTACTGGTAGGTAATTTAATTTTATTTTTCTGATAATAGGTTGTAGGCTTTATCATGCTTTTGACCAGTGGCATAGTCCTTGGTTGGAAAAATTATCACTTTGCAGTCACCAGAGAAGAGAATAAGAGACCATTTGAGTGGTATTTAGGGGCTGGATTTTGCATTGCAGTGGCCAGCATAGTCACTTTAGTGTTGCTTAAAAGAGCAGATCCTCCTCTTGTAAAGAAATGTTCCCTTGTGGTGAGATTCTTTTTTCCTCCACAACATTAATGATATCTTCTGGAGTTAGCAATTTAGTTGAGGCTTATTAATTTATGTAAGACAAATAAATTAGTTATTTTATGGTAAAGTAATATCAAGTGTTTGCAAAACTGGATTTATATCAAGAATAAAAATGAAAAGTGCATGTAATTTTCACTAAATAAAAAAAGAAGAAAAAAGGAGAGAGAAAGACAGAAGGAAAGAGAGACCTTTTAGACAAACATTATTCACAGTGATTCTTCCTGTGGGGGACTTTTTCCATAGCTCTCCTTTGTCAATGCTCAAGAATACTTTCTATAGATTGATTGAATACCATAGCAGAGAAAACATCTCATGACTTTTAATAACTCATTGGACCCGGTGGACAGGTCCTGCTTTTGGTGAGGTGAGATCCTAAAAAATTGTACAAGACTCATAAGCTTGAGCAATGACCATAACCCCATGGTAACTTAATTGAATGATTAAAATTCCCATTTTCTTCATTATTTTCTTATAGTACATAATAATTCTTGCCTTGGCCACCATTTTCACTTTGGTTGCAGTTATCTTAAGTTTTACTTTTAAGGTGAGGAATAGGATTAACTTGTAATTTTCTTACTTTTACTACTCAGTAGATGTCCCAAATTGAAACCCCATTGTGTTGTTCATGAACACATGTAATAATTTGCCATATAGCATCTTTAGACTTCATGTCTTGGTGTGAAGTCTGCCCTACTACTTCAGATAACTAATTGTGGGACATTAAAGAACATACATGTAGTTATTGCAAAGAGTAGGGAACATAGCATAGCTATTGGTGTTGTGGTCTACCCTTGATTCTGAAATTGGAGGCATCTGCAAAAATTTCCTTCAATACTATATATACTCCTGACTGGAAAAAAAGCACTCTTGTATCATAATATGTCGCCCAAAAGACCAACAGAGTGATCCTAACAGGGCTTTGATGCAGACCCCCCTCAACCAAGATTCAGGGTATTAACTGTCATGCTAACTAATACTTTGCTGTCCAGTGAAGGCAATCATAACTGCTAGTAAAAAGTAAAAAAAATTGAAAAAATTTTTTTTCATTTCATGGCAGACATCCACTTTACACAGGGTGGCTATTAAGACCCAATAGTAGATATTAATCAATCTACTTTCATTCACTGTGAAATGTTTTGCAATTTGGTTGAATCCTAGCAGTGCAATTTATTTTTGATTTTGTTCTAGCTTGATGACATGGAAAATGATATGAAGATCAACATTCAGGATTATGGTTTAGGAAGAAAAAGAGAAGAGACAATAAATATGAACGTGCTACAAAGTGAAGTTAGTATTTTGTGTGATAGAGCAATGTGAAAGATTTCCGTATGACCCCATGCTGGTTTCGCCACTGTTTTTCTTTATTAATTAACGGCATGAATGAAGTATAAAGTTATAACCAGCCGCTGGTCAGGAAATGAGCCCACGCTTGTCCTTCCTCCTCATCGCGGGCAGGAAGACTTGACTTGAGAAAAAGAGAGGCGGAAATCAAGCTCATGCAGAAGTTTGCAGTTAAGGTGCACGGTATCTTGAATGATACCCTAATAAAAAGCAATGAAATTTTTTCTTAATTATCCTGTTCTTAGAAACCCCAACAGTAATTCTGACATACATTTTTGTGTATGTACAGGAGGATTGTTGTGGAGTGAATTATTATACTGACTGGAGAAATACAAAGTTCGGAGGACGTAGAATCTTCGCAGTACCAGACACCTGCTGTAAAACAAATGAGTTTGGGTGTGGCTTTAAGTTTGAAACTGACGATATCAACCGCAGAGTGAGTTTTGTTTTGCTGATAGTTGTGTAATTATCGCCGCAGAATTTACGTGTCTAAGGATTGTTTTCCTCTTTTTAACTGGATTTCAACAGAAAATTCCCTTTTGTATCTGGACCCCTTTTTTAATTTGTCTTTTTTTGTTTGCTTGTTTGTTTAGTTTTTTTTTCGCTCTTTGGTTTTTAAGTTGTAAGGAGAGAAAAAACCCTGAACTCAATGTACTGGAAATTGCGAGTGTTGAGCTGTTTTCTTTTAACTGTGTTTTTTTTTCTTTTGTAGGGATGTTTAGAGGTGGTAAAGGGCTCCGTAGGAAAACGTCTATTGGTAGTCAAGATAATGGGATTCTTTTTCTTGTTGGTTGAGGTCTGTACAGTAAAGGTTGTTTACATACAAATTTGTCAATCAACAACAAAAACAATGTTCATTTCACGCGGCGCGCCACTTTTTCTCACCGATTTCGTGGACTTCGTTTAGGCTACGGAGACGAACGAAACGAAATCGTAAACCTTAAGTTTGTAACTAGAGGGTTGATTTTATTTTGCCTATCTTTTTTTTTGTCCATTGAAAAAATGCGAGAGAGGGAATTTTTGTGAAGGTGCAGGGGATTTTAGTGTCACCTAACGAATTAATTTCCGTTGAACTGTTTCTTAAATCTGTTTCTGTTTCTTTCTTTCTTATACTGACGTGACTAGCACAAAGGGATAGAAGTTGTCATGTAACAATTTTTGTTCATGATATCTTTCTCAAACTAGTAATTTTCAAACCTTTTTTTTCCGTCCTCACAGGTTGGCGTGGTGGTTGCCACGGCAATCATTTGGAAGAAATACATGAGTGAATGGTGACTGACTGATCACGGCTGAGAAGAATCACATGAACGCATGCATAACCCGTGATTGTGGTCTAAACGCCTGACTGATCACGTTAGTGTCATGTGATATAATGTCACTGCCGAAAACACAATTATGTTCAATTTGCTGATCTCTTTCGCCTCACTAATTTATCTTAGTGTCAATTTTAGTGAGCAGAGATTTTCGTGCCCCTATTTCGCATATTTATGTGAACGCATAATTTTGTGTTTTTGTCTATGTTTAAAGGGGCTCTTTCAACTTTTAGCTTCATTCTAAGAGGCATTCAATATCAGCAAAAATAGAACCTAATAGTATGTTCATTAGCCCTCTTGACCACTAAATCACGCGGGAGAAGGTTGAAAGTTAGGGTAGAGCACGAACAGTTGTACTGTTTTCTTTTCTCTCAATTTTTTTTGCCCAATGATCACATCTTGATATTAATTGAGGAAAAAGAAAACAAATTTTAAGCAATACAGAGTTTCTTAAAATGTCAATTTTTTTTTTGACAATTTATTACGCAGTTTTGTATAATAATCGGTGATTAACATTTTGTTTTTTTGTTTGTTTGTGTGCCATCTCTTTGATATGTTAACTACGGCTTTATTTGTAGTCGATCTCAACAAGATCGTATTGACTGGATAATCGCAACAACATGAAGATTGTACTCGCCATGATTGTATTTACCCGCGGCTATCTCAGACGAAATATTTACTCGTTGATATTTATTAATTCTCTAAATTGTGTGCTCTTCTCCGACAGGTTAGAATGTGGTAGTACTTTCTAATTATATGAATGGAGCATCTTGAGGTTATTTTTTTCTTTTTAAAATTTAAATTGTCTTTGGATAGACACTAACTTTCCTCTGCGCTCCTCTTAGCTCTAAACACTTATTCTAGCTTAAATAGCTGGATTTGCTCATTTTTTGTAGTTATTGACCACCCATGGTGGACGTTTAGTTTACGCAGTCAATAAAAGCACTCACGGGCTTTAGTGAGTATGGTGTACTCTCATTCAGTATTGCAGCAGCTGTATACAGAAAAGTATTATTATCTAGTTAGATACGGTCGTAGATATCTGTGCCCACAATATGATGAAATTATGGCTGAACAGAATCAATAGAAAATCAAAAGAAGTAAAGAAAGGAACGAAGGAAAAACCCAATTAAACAAGATAAAAACAAAAAGCAAAATAAAAAGAGCTAGAACAAAAGTTGACAGGAAAAAAAAAACGATAAACATATACAAAAAAACAGAAAACAAAGGAAAAAAAAGCAGGGTTCATCTTGGTTCCGGACAATCTTGGGCTATGAAGGGGATGGGGAGGGGCCTTTCCTGCGTCTTTGTGACATCTGGGAACACACTGGATTCTACTTCAAAAAAATGGACAAGGATGAAGTCAAGGTCAATCTAGGACCTCCACCCCCTTTTCCAAAGCTGCACCCTTACCTAAAGAAACTCTGGTGTGAATTACTTACGCTCCCACCCACGCCCTGTCTATATACCTACTGTTTGTCAGGTAGCACCGAACGCATTTTATTATTGTCTGTTTTTCTCCACAAATGGAGTGCGCAATATTTGACGAGCGACAATTGCTCGAGAAAAATTCTCAATCTTTAGATTATCCATATGTATCTTGTATCGTTTCCTTAGTTTCGCAATAAATATGTAAACACACTATACATAGGTATGGTTATTTTCTTAATAATACACAGTTCTACGCGAGCAAGCTTATGAGGACAGTTTCTAGTAATAACGAAGCACTTGAAAGTACCAGGGTGAAAAAGAATTTAACCTGAACAGTTGCCTAATAATAATAAACAGGGTAAGACTGAGATGACAGTCCAGATACACGGCTCGGATGGAGTGTTTCAGTGTACTTGTTCCCAGCAGTTTGTAGCACCTTTCCTTGCCTACCTTCTTGTGTTGACCGTGTGTCTAATTCCATATAAGGCAACTGGGAACGAGTCATTTTCTTCCCATGAGTCCTCGTGTTGGAAATACTCGTTACCAAGTCCTTTTCAGTTTCTCAAAATCCAACATGGCGGCCAGAAGGGCATTGATGTTACTTGATTGTCTTTCATGTTCGCGAAGAAGTAACAAGTTTCTTGGGATTTTTACTCGGAATTTCAGTGATGCAAGAGTTTTATTTAGTCGCCAACCCCCAAGGTAAAACGTTTGTGTTTCAGGAATGCCATTCATTCGTGGAGCGATTTGTACAGTTTTTGCAGATGTACATCGCATGCAACATGCAGTCCTTGATCCAACGAAAGTGATCACCTCATTATCAACTCTTTTCACCAACAACAGTATGCATATTCTCCCTTGGGGTTTCTACACATCATTTAAGCTTCTGACGTGAATAATTTGTGAAACAATGTAAAGCTTCTTTAGTTGGTGATTAGTGCTTCATTCTTATAACCACAACGTGTGATTCGGAGATGATTTGGTAAGGAGAAATTAGATGTTGGTCACTCATAAAGGTCAAAGAGTTAATGCCTTAAGCCATGTCTGAACAATTTTAATTAGCTACTTTTTTTGTTTTGTTCTTAAGCATTTTGTTTTCTTATTTGCAGAAGACAAAGTTGCTACGGGACGAATATTGCAAGGTCAATGTGCTCATCTCAATCAGCGTTGTAAGTGCTAAACACAGTTTTGCTTGTGTTTGTTATATTAGTCGTGCCAGTGGAAAGCTTAAGGTTTTGAGAGACATGATGTTATATTCTTTAGTATCTACTCATATTATTGACCTATCTATTTATTTAATCATCTATTTAACAATTAGATTCCTTGTTACCCTGCATCTGCTGAGTAACAGATTACAGTTGAAGTCAAAATATGGTAAGATCAATAAAGTGGTACACAGCTGAAGCTGAGAGTGTCTTCTGTGATCCATTGCAGAGTAGATCCATGGCAGCATGGAATCTATTTGTTTACGATGCTAAAGAGAGCAAAAAAAAATTGTTAATGTTAATGTATGTATTTGTCCTCCTATAGACCATGGTTAAGAATCAATCACAATGCATGCACAATTTAGCCATTTGAAATTTACTTATTTACTCATTTATTTATGTGAAAACTGTAATGGGATACTGGTTGATTCAATGGATTTCAAGTAACAGGTTTGGATCTGAACCCCAGCCAGCTCATTTTGTTATTTTCTTAGGCCACACTCTATTGTTTCAGGATGCCTCTCTCAGCTCAGGTGTGTCAGTGGATATACAATGTACTCAGATGGTCAAGAAATCTTTGGAAATTGCAGAGGGGAGGGGGGTGGGTTTATATCCTCTCACAGTCCCTCTCTGATCCCAGGAGTATGATTTGTTATCTACAAACACTCTAGGAAATGTCAGAAGTTGTGGAGGGGAGAGGGAGTGGGGTGGATTTATCTTAAATGGACAAGCAAACTAGTGGAATAATAATACTCAGTTATTTATTTAAATTGCATTGAGTGACAGACATATGTACAAGAATTTTTGTGGAAGAGAATATCATAAATGACTCTGAGGTTACCCTCCAAAATCAAGGAAAACATGGGTTTTCAAAATTTGCTAGGGAAGCATGGCTTCAGATCCCCCCTTCTGGGGGCTACATGCAGTAAATTGTATTAGTTAACCCACTTGTTATGTTCACACATCTGCCTATAAAAAATTTGAGCAACATTTCCTTAGTTAATTACATAATTCTCTTGCTACTTCATATAATTCATAAAGTCCCTGATAACAGCATCCAAGTTCTTAAATTTTCTTCACCACACATGCTACAAAACATTTTTGATTCCAAGAAAATGTGTTTTATACATGTATTTCTTGCAGTCATGTTGTCTTCAATGCACCCCTAATCAATATTTGAGTTTAAGTGAATTGTTTCCAGACTTTTAGAGTGTACCAAATTACGTTCTTACATGTACTTTCAAACCAAATTATTTTATATTTCATTAACATAATGATGAATTAGTGTGTTTTTTGTTGTGTATCAACAGAGATTTCATAGATAAAGACATTACAAGTCCAACAAAAAAAGATGCTGATGACACAGATTCGACATCATCACTGAGTCAGAATGAACTTCTGAAGCAGATGTAAGCTTTAAACTAATATCATTGCTCATTTCCCCTTTCCAAAAAGAAGTAATATGGTACCTTCAAGTTATTTCTTTTTAATTTACTGATTCTGTGTTAAAATCTGCAGAAATATATTTGATACTGATGAAAAGGTTGAAATTCCCAAAGCTGCAGATTCTCATATGACCTCCTCAATGTTAGATGACGAACTTGTCAAGTAAGTATAGTACATTACTTATTTATTCTCAAAATCTGCCAAGTAATCATCCTCTGAAGTTTCTAAAAATTTCCTTTCAAATTTCCTGAGATGACTTTGTTCTAAATCAAAATTACACTTATGTCTCATTTACAATTTTCTTTTCTCTTACCCATTTGTTTGTTTACTGTAACGGTGATGATGTAAGAATTCATATGTACACTGTACATGTGTTAATTCCTTGTAGGAGATTGTAGGGTTGGACTGTATTGTCTTAATTTACTTTTCTAAAGTACATTAATTTTGTACTGTCACCTCAAAAGTTCAAGGTTGGATATGACCAGGCCTGTATCATTTTGTTTAGAAGCCATTCTTTGCTTCTGAGAAATGAGGGATAGGGCGGTGCTCTAGAGAGTTGGTATCATTCCTTGGAGTGTGAACCCAGAACTCTGTGGACGAATTAATTGAAAATGACATTAAATTTGTTTTTTCTAAATTTATTTATTTTTCCCCCAGTTTCTTTACAATTTATAAAACTTAGAAAAATGACTGATCTGACTTGACAATTCAGACTGATTTTCTTAAAAGCACTTGTCTCTTAGTTTTCACTCACACTTTTAAACCAAATTTCAGCAAATTCGTGAATTGCATGATGTGGGGTGGTAAAAAGTCTTTATCACAGAAAATCTTTAAACTGGTAAGTTGAGCAGGTTAGTTTATACATGAAATAACCACATGCCCATAAAAAAATTGTAAAGTGGTACCTTTTTCTCCCAAAGTTTGCCAGAATGTGTTATGAATGGTTCAGAAGATTACACTTTTTGTTAAGGATATAAGCTAAAACCATTTTGGAACTCCAAAAAAGAAACTGGAATGAACTGATAAATGCAACATTAGCCAATTGGAAGTTTTCAAACTTATTTGTATGATCATTTATTTTCTGAAGGCTTAATGACGGTTGCTAAAATAGATCACAGCAGGTTTAGAGGAGTTGATTGTTTTAAAGAATCAGTAGCTTGTATGCTGGATATTTTTATAACCATTCTACTTTTATTTTATTTCAGGCAATGGAAGAGATTAAGAAGGAACAATTGAAGAAGTGAGTTTCTTTTCTACTTATTTTTGCAGGAGAAACATTTCAACAGTTACTTCATCATCATGATATTTTTTGCAATACTTCCTTACATTGCATCAGTCGATATGATATTAAAAATTGACTTTTTTTCTGATCCTTTAAGCATCTCTAGACATCCAACTGATGTGTTTTATGCTATCTCCCTGAAAAGAGAACACTTACATACAATTGTTTGATGCTATGAAACTCAAAAAACTGTGAACATCAGAATATATCTGAAATGTCCTTTTTTGTTTCAAGGAAAAAACCAGTAAATGTTACCTTGATTAAAGCAGTGGACTGCAAACATCAACACTAGTCACTTTTAGGATTTCTGAACTTTACTAACTGGTCAGTTTGCAAAATTACTTGTCAGAAATCAACCAAAGCAGTCATAGTTTTTACAATAGCTCGTACTCAATACCTTGCTTAAGATGAAAAAGTGACTGTAACTGAAATGTGTTAACCTACAATGACTTGTTTTCCTCACATTTGCAGGGTATCAATTCAGTTGTATGATTTCTGGTTTCCACGTCAGTTTTTGGTCAAATTCACTATTTTCTCAGATACATTTCCTGTGGCTTGGAGGAGAAAAGTGTGTGTAATAGTGTGTGCGTGATCTCACCTTGACCAGATGCTTGAATGGAATAAAGGCAGCAAGTTGCTTATTTGCATTTTTTTTAACCTAGGCAAAGACAATCATCCCAACCTGACTCAGTAGAGACAGATCCCTTACAAATTTTTGCCACTGCAATTGAGAATTGCAAGCCAGTCATAGGAGTGGTGGGCATGAAGAGGGCAGGTACTGTGTACCAGGTAGGGCCATAGATAACAACTTATGTATTTTGAAGCAGACAGAAGTTTATTTTCCAATTAGCACCAATTATTTACTACCATGACAACATGAAACTGTAACATTGGGTTTTAAACAATGTATATGTAATGGTGACAAATCATCTAGTTTCATGTATACATGTACATCTTACATGCTGGTTTACACTCGGTCAATTTTTTGATGAATGTAAATTCAAAGTCTTCTGATACAATTCCTTCAAGTAAAGTTCAAAAGCCAACCAATGCTCACAGAATTATAAAAGGACCAGAGTGGAAAGATAAGTGGAAATTGTGTCCCAGAGGATGTTGTTACTCCTGTTCTTAGAGTTTGTGTCACAAAACCTTGAATTTTTTCGCTATTGATGATTTTTCAGTATTTTTCATTTCTCAACCATGTGTTGGTTTCAAAGTCCTGCTTCAGAAGTATCTGACAATAAACACTTAACCCCGACCCTCCCAATAGTGTCTGGTATACTATTTATACAATACAGCAGTTTGGTTTGGCATAGTCATGCAGAACAGCATGTATTCTTTACTCTGTTCTCTTAATTTAGCACTACTTATTCTTGTAGGGTTTCTTATCATCAGCATCTATCCTTTTGTATTTCATACATACTTTGACAAGAGTTTTACTCACATGTCTGTAATTTTCAGGTGCCAAGCGCAATCAACCAACGACGCCGTCGATTTTTGGCCATTAAATGGCTCATCAAAGCTGCTCGGGAACAGCAAAAAGGCAATGCTCGAATGTACAAGAAACTTGCCAAGGAGCTGATGGATGCTTACAATAAGGAGGTGGGAAGTCGTTTTTATGGAAGTGTGAGGCAGTTTACAGGGGTGTATTTTTGTTTGTCTTTCGGTCGGATAGTCACGTACAGATATCAGGGTTTAAAATAACTTCACTGAAGTAAGAATAGGGCTAGTTAGTTGCGGTTAAAGTGGCTGTAATTTATATTTGATGGGGTGTTACTAACGCTAATCATCTAAACATCATCTTTGTGAAGATTCTCAAAAATCATACTTAAGATGTTACCATTGTCAGTGATAATTAAGAACAGATGTGGAAAGGGACTTAAGGTACTTAATAAGGGAAGCCTTTCAACGCGTTTATTGAGTGTATATTCCGTGTTTAGAAATTTTTAATGCATAGTACTTCTTACAGTATGTAGTTGCGTGGATAGTTATACTCCAACGTGTAACAGGTTAATTTATCCTTACTGTATCGTCTTGAAAGCTAAACTGTGTGGAAATTGCAGATTAATCAGGAGCTATTATTAGATTTGACACCAAATTTCCAAACCTAATGATTATCAAGAACGAGGAAGTTGATGGTTTGAGGAAACGGGAATATTTTTATTTAAATTTTATATTCCAGTGCAGCTCAGTCTCTGTCATTATTATTACTAAATTATTATTATTATTATTATTATTATTATTATTATTATTATTATTATTATTGCTGTTATTATTGTTGTTATTATTATTATCTTCATCGCCGGTACCGTTCTTTTACATAGCAGGCAAAAACACATTTAGCAAATAAATGCAATTGAGAGTTTGATATGTTATTAATTTTTGTGTATTATTTTTGCTCATTTATTTGTTTATTTTTTTGTTGTATTCAGGGTACTGTCATTAATAGGAAGCACGAACTACACAAAAGAGCTGAAGACAACAGAGCTTACGCACACTTTCGGTGGTGGTAATACCGTACTAAAGTACAACAATGAACTGTTGAGTTCCATGATTTTCTCTCCATTTTCTTGTTTTACGTGGTGTTTCAGCAGAGAAATCGCTGCTTGGTTGAAATGCTGAATGATCTTACTTAGTAAACTCAAAAGTATAGTTCATGGAGGACAAGTCTACAGATACTTTTTTGTCACCAGAAGGCCCTTCCCTATTGAGTGTAAAGTAATGTTGTGTAAGAAGTTTGTAGTCAATTTAATCATTTCCTCTTCCTTCATCGTTGTTGTTTGGTTTTTATTTTATTGTCATGTTTGACTTCCGCTTTTCTTCAAGCATTGTATTATATCTGCCTTGACTGTATTTTGGTCGTGAATTTTAAATGTTTAAAAGCGATAACAAGTTATAGCTTTTTGGCAGTTTGATGGTCCATTGCGTTTTATCGCCGAATTATTTTAGTGGCAGTAGTATGTACGTTTTTCGTCTAATGGATCATCAGTGCGTTTTATCGCCGAATTATTTTAGTGGCAGTAGTATGTACGTTTTTCGTCCACTGGCTCATCGTTTTGATCTTATCGGTCAACGAGTAATTTGGGGAATAGGACTTGAAGCGTATGCATTCACTCATGAAACAAAGGTGTCAAATTGCTGCTCAACAGAGATACTTTCCGCTGTGTCTGGTCGCATGTCGAGTGTATGTAAGTTGACGACTAGGGAAGCTCTTGCACATTTTCCACACTTGCTCTCTGATTTTCTCTCTTTTCTTTCCTGTCATTCCTTGTAACTTTTTTGGTATACTTAATTGAATGATCAAGAACAGGGAGGACCAGTGAAAATCAGATTTTGCTTATTTTGGACAAGCTTGTGCCATTTCACTATCCAAAACGAGTTACTCCCAAAAACGGATCAATATTCCGTAACGGTGACTCTTTTTTAAGGGAAAGTACATGGACGAGGCATGTCCGAACGATTTGCTGCCCAATAGTTACATTGTGTGGGCCTGGGCTTACGCTAAGATATGTGGCAGTTTCAATGTACCGCATTGTCGGCAAGCCGCTTGGGCCATTTATTGAAGTTGAAATTTCTTCGGCAATTTTGTTTTCATCAAGCTAAATCATTAAAATATATTCTGTCATTCTCAGTGCCATAAATTTTCAATTTAAGATCAATAGCTTTGCAACACAGACAAGTCGACGTTCGCGTGAAAGTTGCGGGAAGGAAACATGCAATATGATAATTTTCGGATATCCATACGTGTTAAAGCTTGTAACATACAGTTCCTTTTGAACCTTAGCTCTGTGTCGTCAACAATGACTGCGAATTCAGTTGAATTTACATGCATCTTAAAAACTTCTTGTTTTAATATCAGAGCTATATTTGAATGTGAATTTATTTAATTACAATCTGAACGACCGGATGCTTCTTCAACATCCTGAAAGGAGTTAATTAACCATGTCTTTCTAGGAAATTCTCTCTCATGATTCAGCGAGTTTATATTATCACGCAGCTAGTAAAAATTATTTATTTATTGCCCTGTTTCCCCAATTAACGTCGGTTGAAAATTTTGTATGCCTTAGCTGCAACTGATCAATTAGCACACAATATTTCACCAAAGTTTAAGAGCAGTTAAGAGCTGGAGTAAGTCCTGATAGCTTATTTTGTCACATTTTAATATAAAACGAAAAGTAGGATAATAATCACGGAAATAGCTCGAGTGATAAATTGTTCGAAAAGGAAAGTGACCACAGTGCATTTTACTTGCGTTACGGAGACCTTTGGTCACTATTGAGTGGCATCTGAATGATGGTTCAATAATCTAGGTGTCAGAATCAAATGAGAGAGTCCAAGGGTTTTTGATTGTCATGGCAACGTGGAGCTAGTATGTGTGTCCCAACCAATCATATCAATGCATCCTCGTGATCGTCATTACCATATGTGGTATACCTCTGGACTCTTTCCAAATTACCCCAGGACATGATTTTCATGATTTCAAAAATAATATTCACAAAATGTGTCTCAGTAAAATGATATAGAACTAAGTTGCCAGCCGAAAACGTCGATCAAAGTCTTAGCATGTTCTCACAAAAGATTCAGTGCAATAATTATGCAAATTTCATTCATGCATTCATGACATTATTCTCCTACAAACGCGACGTTCCACTCGGCCGAATTCTCGGAGAAATCTCTAAATATTCTTAATAGTTTCTCAAAATTTTGCTGCTCTGAACTAAACTGTTTTCGAACTTTTTGCGGAAATATATTTTACACGCCATCATTCATATGAACACAGTGAGAATCGGGCTTGAAAGCTATCATTTCGCCCCTTTAAGCGAGTGTATCTACCTAAAATTAACTTCTAAGCGCCAATAAGTAGACCATACGTATAAAGCGAAAGAAGGAAGACCGAGATAGCGGCCTGAAGGAGACACTATACTGCATACAACTCCTTCTTTTTGACCAAAAATCATTCCTCTAAATTCTGGTGAACTAACTGAAAATATGACGTAATCTCCTCTTTTGAATCGAGCTAAAGCTAGTCAAAGTTTGCAATATGTTAGTACCGGCTTGAAGAAAATAGAGGAGAGACCGTGACTTCAACAGTTGTAAAATGAAAGTGCGTTGAATAACGTTCGCAGTAGATGGCTACTAAGCGACAGGATTCAAATTTGTAACAAAAAAGGAATAAAATATGTTTGTGACGGTTCAATTCTACAGCATCATTAACCATTCAACTTTGAGCTTTCGGTGAAATTTCGAGCGTGTTTCGTTTTGATTTCGGTTTAGCCAGCTCATGCCCTGTTAGTTCTCGGCGATAAATTTTGGTACAGATCGTTTGTTAATTGCTCACATTTTGCGCGATGCTCACCTTGCACCAATTGCTATAGAACTTTGACTAACAGCATTGAACTGTTTTATGTTATATTTTATAACTATAATGTGTAATAAATGTACTTTGAAACCATTTTAAACACTACCGTTCAAACGAATTTTACCGATGAGATTCAAACGCCGTGTTAACACTGAAACTCAGTCACTCTCACAGTTGTTGCTAACAAGATGTTTCGGATGGCCCAAGGCTGGACCAAACATTAAAACAGTCAGTTACTCTAATTGTACATAAGTGTTTATGTTGAGCACAAACCTGAAGTTTGCACTACTCCATCTGTCCTAAAAGGTCCCATATACGTATTATTTCGTGAACATGATTGAAAGACATCCAGCCGTGCAGTTTTTTTGCATCTTGCATCACTTTTGCAGATTTGAGAAGCTTATCCTTCGTTAGCTTCTCGGGATGAGCCGTTTCATTTCTTTTGTTCTGGATCTCTTTCATTGTTCTAGGATGTTTGGCGTTATTCCAGCTTAGTTTCGTTTTCAATTCCTCCCATCTCTTACTCGCCTGATGTTGGTCTTCTCCCTCTCTTAATGCAATGTCTTCTTCGATGAATTTCACTTTGTAAGAACAATGTTCATCATAACCGTCTGGAAGTACTTTCTGGTACATCATCGCTTGCACTCGCGAGCACATTTGACCAAGAAGAATGCAAGCGCTATCAAGAGAATCAGGCGAAGACAGGCTTCTTCCATAAGACTGCAATGGTTGCATATTTTCCTGGAACTCCTTTTTCCATTTCTTGTATTCTTCTTCTTTTTGTTTGTCCTCCTCCGTCAATCTCTGAATTTTCTTCGACAGTCTCTCCACGTCTAGTTTCAGTTTATTATAGTTTTCCTCGCTTTTCTCGAGTGCTTTCTTCGCATCTTGCCATTCCCTCTGGAAGACGTCCGACGAACGCTTGAAAGATTTCAGTTCATTTTTAAGCTCTCTGATCTTATTTTTCAGGTCATCCCTTTCTTTGTCCCTAGCTTCCAAGGAAATCTTTATCTTCTCGTTTTGGTCTTTCAAATCTCTGACTTCCCTTGTTAGGACAATTATTTCTTTACCCTTCGTCTCCAATGAAACCTTCAAATCCTCTATTTCTTTGTTCTTCTTGTCGTTTCGGTCTTTCAAATCCTCGATTTCTTTGGCTCTCTCGTTGTTTTGGTCTCTCAAATCCTCAACTTCCCTTTTCACGGCTGTTATTTCTTTATCCTTCAACTCCAATGAGTTCTTCAAATCCTTGATTTCTTCCTTCTTCTCATTGTTTTGGTCTTTTAAATCCTCAAATTCGAGTTCGACATTTTGTAGCTTCTTTTCCAAAATTTTCTTCTCGGTTTCTAGTTTATGAACTTTGTCCTTCAGAGCTTCAATTTCATGGTTCTTAGACTCCAAGGTAATCTTTAAGTCGTCGTTTTGAGCCTGTAAATCGTTAAAATCTTGCTTTAGCCTTGACAGCGTCTTGTCCCTCTCTTCTATTTCCTTCTTGAGAGACTCGATTTGCCTGGTGTGGTTCTCTACTGTCTCTGGGTCGGGGTTCAGCGTTCCTCCTATGAATCCGAGCATAGTTGAATTTTCCACAATTGCATCCATCTTGTTACCAGCTTCAATGTCGTTTGCTCGACACAACTCTTACTGAACTTTCGGTAATGGTGTGTCCGTGGAGCACGCAGTTGGCTAGTTGTACCTTTTTAATCGTTATGACGTGTTTTTCTCTAATAACGTTTAATGCGCATGTTTATGATACAGTTACCACTGACACGGAGTTTGGGGTGCGGGTGTTGTTAATTCTACCCCAGGTTTCTGCCCTGTAACGTGATATTTTAAAAATTAAAGATTTTCCCTACGGTGGCTCAATTTGCTGCTCTGCAACATAATACTACAGGAGTAAATGACATGATATTTCGTCTGGTTTCGAAAGGATGATCATGTGTCTGAAAATAATTTTTAAGATTCAAAATATTATCTCGAAGCTGAGAAGGCTGATTAAACATTCCATAAAACACTTTGAAATTTAACAGTGTTCTGAAAGGGTTCTTGTACTGATCACGTCCTTTATGATACCTCCAAAAGTGAGAGAGAAGATTTGGGAACGCGGAGCTAGTACCCCACAACACAACACTAGGAGAGTATAATTGCTTACAACCAAGACGTCTTTCCCACCACCACTCGCAGGCCGTCCGTTAGTGTACATGTTTTTACGAAAGTGGGTTGAATTATATGTATTTCCGACTTTCTTTGGCAACCACAACCACAACCTCAGCCAGCACTTTTACTCGCCATTTTTCTGGCACGCCCGCTTTTGCTTTTTCTGCTCTGAAATATGATATTTTGAAAGTTTAGATATCCATTATTGATCCCAAGCTTTGTGCTCTGAAACACAATATTTTGAAAGTGTGATTTTTTAGTTGTCCCAAAGTTTTTTTCTCTAAACAAATATTTCCGAGGTATAATCAGAGACGTGTTAAGAACTTTCTAGACCTATCCTTTAAAAAAAAAAAAAAAAAGGTGAAAGTCTTGAAATCGTAAATGCCCCTTTCCAGGACTCACAGGATTGACTTCTTTCCTCCGCATCTTTCGGCTTCTTCTATTTCTTTTTGTTGTGTTTGCGTGTTTGTTTGTATATTTATCGCTCTGACGACGGGTTAACGCTCGAAACGTCAGCCTTTAAATTCTTTACGATTTTCTGTAATGTGGTCTTAACTCATATCAAACCTTGGGCTGACGGTCTATTATTTTAAATTGAAAGGAATGATAAAAATTTCAATAAAACATCTTCAAATTCAATCTACAACAACCCGCGCCATGAAAGTGTTAGTATTGGGGTCACATGAAGGGCTCTTCTTCTAATTTTCTCTAAGTTTGAAATTGCGAGTGAGAAACTGGGGCAAAAACTTCACAACCCGGCACGAACAAAGTCTAAGTTGCGCATAATCTCAGGAACATCGGCCCTTTAATTGGCGACTATATATATCTAAAATGTGGTGAAAATTATATCATTTACTTTTTTCCTACATTTTGTGCGCACGCTTTCCGCAAATCTCCACTAGGAGCCGAGCAGAGTCAACAAATATCAAATCTACTAATCTAAAATAAATAATTACGCAAAACGCTTCACGTTGAAGTCAAACATGATGTAAACACTTTACAGCGATTCTAGGGTAATAAGCTATTAATTTGTATTAATAACACTATTGTGAAATAAACATAGACAGGAAACAGCTGAGGCAAAACGAGTTATTATCATTCCACAGTCAGTGTTATGGGTTTACTTCACTTTTGCGATGTTTAAATTAACAAAACTCTCAAGCCAAAGGGAAAATTTCATTCTACTTAATTGCCCAAATGAGTGTAATTTTGATTAGCGTTGAAAGAGCGACAGGAGGGTTCCAATCACACATCAAGCTAAATTTTTCTATTAAATCACGCATTACGGAGAATTTTTTTAACCAATCACGCTTCACGTAAAAAGGAGTAAGTACGCTGAGCTAGCACTATATGATTTCAACCTATCGGATGTAAGATTAAAATGATATTGCATCCAACGTTTTTTTATCCTGGAATGAATTGTGTTTCACTTGTCATATTGCTTTCTTTAGATAAATAAAGACGACTTGGTGAAACCAATATCAAATCGTACTTTATAAGTATTGAACATCGAAATTGTGTGCTTTTCTCCGACAGGTTAGAATGTGGTAGTACTTTGTAATTGTATGAATGGAGTATCTTAAGGTTTTTTTTTTCTTTTTTAAATTTAAATTGTCTTTGGATAGACACTAACTTTCCTCTGCGTTCCTCTTAGCTCTAAACACTTATTCTAGCGATAAATAGTTGGATTTGCTCATTTTTTGTCGTTATTGACCACCCATGGTGGACGTTTAGTTCCGCAAGTAATAAAGCACTCAGCGGCTTTACTGAGTATGGTGTACTCTCATTCAGTATTGCAGATGCTGTAAACAATAAAGTATTATTATGTAGTTAGATACGCTCGTAGATATCTCTACCCACAATATAATGAAATTATGGCAGAACAGAATCAATAGAAAACCAAAAGAAGTAAAGAAAGGAACGAAAGAAAAACCCAATTAAACAAGATAAAAACAAAGAGAAAAATAAAAAGAACTACAACAAAAGTTGATAGGAAAAAAAAACACGACAAACATATACAAAAAAAACAGAAAACAAAGGGAAAAAAAGCAGGGTTCATCTTGGTTCCGGACAATCTTGGGCTGTGAAGGGGATGGGGAGGGGCCTTTTCCTGCGTCTTTGTGACGTCTGGGAACACACTGGACTCTACTTCAAAAAAATGGATAAGGATGGAGTTAAGGTCAATCCAGGGCCTTCACCCTCTTTTCCAAAGCTGCACCCTTATCTAAAGAAACTCTAGCTGGTGTGAATCACTTACCCTCCCACCCACGTCCTGTCTACATGCCTACTTTTCGTCAGGTAGCACCGAATGCATTTCACTACAGTCTGTTTTTCTCCACAAATAGAATGCGTAATATTTGTTTGACGAGCGACAATTACTCGAAAAAAATTCTCAATCTTTAAATTATCCATATGTATCTTGTATCGCTTCCTTAGTTTCGCGATAAATATGCAAACACACTATATATAGGTATGGTTATTTTCTTAATGATACACAGTTCTACCCGAGCAAGCTAATGAGGACAGTTTCTAGTAATAACGAAGCACCTGAAAGTACCAGGGTGAAAAAGAATTTAACCTGAACAGTTGCCTAATAATAATAAACAGGGTAAGACTGAGATGACAGTCCAGATACACGGCTCAGATGGAGTGTTTCAGTGTACTTGTTCCCAGCAGTTTGTAGCACCTTTCCTTGCCTACCTACTTGTGTTGACCGTGTGTCTAATTCCATGCAAAGCAACTGGGAACGAGTCATTTTCTTCCCATGAGTCCTCGTGTTGGAAATACTCGTTACCAAGTCCTTTTCAGTTTCTCAAAATCCAACATGGCGGCCACGAGGGCATTGGTGTTACTTAATTGTCTTTCATGTTCGCGAAGAAGTAGCAAGTTTCTTGGGGTTTTTACTCGGAATTTCAGTGATGCAAGAGTTTTATTTAGTCGTCAACCCCCAAGGTAAAACGTTTGTGTTTCAGAAATGCCATTCATTCGTGGAGCGAATTGTACAGTTTTTGCAGATGTACATCGCATGCAACATGCAGTCCTCGATCCAACGAAAGTGAACACCTCATTATCAACTCTTTTCACCAACATCAGTATGCATATTCTCCATAGTGTTCTCTACACATTATTTAAGCTTCTGACGTAAATAATTTGTGAAACAATGTAGAGCTTCTTTAGTTGGTGATTAGTGCTTCATTCTTATGACCCCAATGAGTGATTCGAAGGTGATTTGGTAAGGAGAAATTAGATGTTGGTCACTCATAAAGGTCAAAGAGTTAATGCCTTAAGCCATGTCTGAACAATTTTAATTGGCTCTTTTTTTGTTTTGTTCATAAGCATTTTGTTTTCTTATTTGCAGAATACAAAGTTGCTACAGGACTAATATTGCAAGGTCAATGTGCTCATCTCAATCAGCGTTGTAAGTGCTGAACACAGTTTTTCTTGTCTTTGTTATATTAGTCGTGCCAGTGGAAAGCTTAAGGTTTTGAGGGACATGATGTTATATTTTTTAGTATCTACTCATATTATTGATCTATCTATTTATTTAATCATCTATTTAACAATTATTAGATTCCTTGTTACCCTGCATCTGCTAAGTAATAGCGGAGCTTGCAGAGTGTAGCCCTATAATTATAAAAAATAGTAGTAACCCATCAAGCTGAAAAAATTTGGATGTACGACCGTACGACAGTACGACTGTATAACCTTACAAGGTGCTACTTTTAACATGCGTGGTCAACTTTACTGTGGGCACACCAATGCCACAGCTTTGTTCAGTAGTCCAGTGGTCAGTGCACTGGGCTCCGAGTCAGATAACCTGGGTTCTAGTCCTGGCTGGGGCAAGGCGTTGAGATGTGCAGGAAAAAAAAATGCGAGCTCTTCTTCTAGGCTTGGCTAAATCTATATATTACATTACAGTTGAATTCAAAATAATGGTAAGATCAATAAAATGGCACACAGCTAAAGCTGAGAGTGTTTTGTGTGATCCATTGCAGAATAGATCCATGGCAGCATGGAATCTATTTGTTTACGAAGATAAAGAGAATAAAAAATTGTTAATGTTAATGTCCTCTATGTATTTATCCTCCTATAGATCATGGTTAAGAATCAATCACAGTGCCTGCACAATTTAGCCATTTGAAATTTACTTATTTACTCATTTATTTATTTATGTGAAAATTGCAATGGGATAGTGGTTGATTCAATCGATTTCAGGTAACAGGTTTGGATCTGAACCCCAGCCAGCTCATTTTGTCATTTTCTTAGGCCACACTCTATTGATTCAGGGGTGCCTCTCTCAGCTCAGGTGTGTCAGTGGATATATAATGTGCTCAGATGGTCAAGAAATCTTTGAAATTGCAGAGGGGAGGGGGTGGGTTTATATCCTCTCACAGTCTCTCTCTGATCCCAGGAGTATGATTTGTTATCTACAAACACTCTAGGAAATGTCAAAAGTTGTGTAGGGGAAAGGGAGTGGGGTGGATTTATCTTAAATGGACAAGCAAACTAGTGGAATAATAATACTTAGTTATTTATTTAAACTGCATTGAGTGACAGACATATGTACAAGAATTTTTTGTGGAAGAGAATATCACAAATGACTCTGTGGTTACCCTCCAAAATCAAGGAAAACATGGGTTTTCAAAATTTGCCAGGGAAGCATGGTTTCAGATCCCCCCTTCTGGGGGCTACATGCAGTATATTTAACTAGGCCTAATTGCATTAGTTAACCCACTTGTTAAGTTCACACATCTGCCTATAAAAAATTTGAGCAACATTTCCTTGGTTAATTACATAACTTTCTTGCTACTTCATGTAATTCATAAAGACCCTGATAACAGCATCCAAGTTCTTAAATTTTCTTCACCACACATGCTACAAAACATTTTTGATTCCAAGAAAATGTGTTGTAAGTGTTTGCAACCTTCATACATGTATTTCTTGCAGTCATGTTGTCTTCAGTGCACCCCTAATCAATATTTGACTTTAAGTGAATTGTTTCCAAACTTATAGAGTGTACCAAATTATGTTCTTACATGTACTTTCAAACCAAATTATTATATATTTCATTAACATGATGATAAATTAGTGTTTTTTGTCATATATCAACAGAGATTTCATAGTAAGATAAAGACAAAGGCAGAACAAGTCCAACGAAAAAAGATACTGATGACACAGATTCAACATCATCACTGAGTCAGAATGAACTTCTGAAGCAGATGTAAGCTTTAAACTAATATCATTGCTCCATTTCCCCTTTCCAAAAAGAAGTAAAATGGTACCTTCAAGTTATTTCTTTTTAATTTACTGATTCTGTGTTAAAATCCACAGAAATATATTTGATACTGATTAAAAGGTTGAAATTCCCAAAGCTGCAGATTCTCATATGACCTCCTCAATGTTAGATGACGAACTTGTCAAGTAAGTATAGTACATTACTTATTTATTCTCAAAATCTGCCAAGTAATCATCCTCTGAAGTTTCTAAAAATTTCCTTTCAAATTTCCTGAGATGACTTTGTTCTAAATCAAAATTACACTTATGTCTAATTTACAATTTTTCTTTTCTCTTACCCATTTGCTGGTTTACTGTAACTGTGATGATGTAAGAATTCATATGTACACAGTACATGTGTTAATTCCCAGCGGGAGATTGTAGGGTTGGACTGTATTGTCTTAATTTACTTTTCTATAGTACATTAATTTTGTACTGTCACCTCAAAAGTTCAAGGTTGGATATGACCAGGCCTGTATCATTTTGTTTAGAAATCATTCTTTGCTTCTGAGAAATGAGGGATAGGGCAGTGCTCTAGAGAGTTGGTATCATTCCTTGGAGTGTTAACCCAGAACTTTGTGGACCAATTAATTGCAAATGACATTAAATTTGTTTTTTCTAAATTTATTTATTTTTCCCCCAGTTTCTTTACAATGGTGACCCTCCATGGGAAAACGGACACTAACGCTTTTCCGTTAAACGGTCTCGAAAAACGGTTGTAAACGGATAGTAAACGGCTAACTCGAGCGTTTAAACGGATGCCATTACCGCTTAAACGGATGGCAAAAAATTTAAACGGTTGACCAAAGTCCAAAAACGGATAGCTTAGGCCTTCAAACGGTTGACCAAAAATAAAAACGGATAGCACGAAACGTTAAACGGTTGACCAAAGTTCAAAAACGGATGGCTCACACTGTTAAACGGTTGACCAAAAATAAAAACGGTCCGCCCGAAACGTTAAACAGTTGACCAAAGTCCAAAAACGGATAGCTTAAACCGAGAAACGGTTGACCAAAATCGACAAACGATGAGCCAAAAATTAATGTTTAACGGTTGAGCCGGCGAGATCTTCTGCGGAAAAACTTTCAGAGTGACAACGGATAATTATCCTTTAAAGCGAAAATATTGAGCATGATAATTTGAAAAGTAATAACTAGCATATACTTGCGCATTTTATTTCTGGGTTAATTACTGCCGCTTTCGTGTGACATTCATGAAATAAGCGCAATTTACTGAGAATAGTTTCGCTGCCGAATATCCTGAACGGCTACCGCGAGAAACTCATAATCTTCTCCTTTGTTTATTATTATTATTATTATTGAAAATGAACTTCATTTTTTCCTGTTCGGAAGTTTCGCGAAACAAAGTTGCATATGCAATGCTGCCACCTTGTCTGAAGCCGAGACGTTTCAAGGTCAAATAACGCAATGAAGTTCCATTGCAAATAAAAGGTCGAATCGGTGTCACGCACCAAGCGGGGCCGTTAAAATGATTGTCAATAAAACCAAGAAAGATGAATCAAGATGATATAAACAGAAAGAGAGTAGCTGATTTAGCAGTCCATCGACTGGGGGTCTGCGAAATATACCAACCCGGATATTTCAACTTAACTTGTTTGTCAAAGGATGCGACGGAAACTTGCTTACTATGATCACGCAAAAGATAAAGCCAAAATAAGATACGGTCTTTCTGTATTTCAAGAACCGGCGAGTATCGAGCGAACGTAAGATTGATACTTCGAACTGCCCATAACAGAATGATAGGCAAACAGTCCAAAGCTTCCCGTAGAACTTTAAACGGAAAGCTTTTTTTTTTAAAACGGGTAAGCAAACCGTTTAAATGTTTTTACTAGAGCGTTGAACAGATGCAAATTTTTTTAAACGGATGGAAATTTTTTTAAACGGATGAACAAACCGCTTAAACGTTATGGCAAAAGCGTTAAACGGATGCAAATTTTTTTAAACGGATGAGCAAACCGCTTAAACGTTTTAGCTAAAGCGTTAAACGGATGCAAATTTTTTTAAACGGATAAGCAAACCGTTTAAACGGATATAAACGGATAATAAACGGTTTTGCAGCTTAAACGGAAAAGCGTTAGTGTCCGTTTTCCCGTGGAGGGTCTATTCTTGTAGAGTTTGTTATGATCAGCATCTATCCCTTTGTATTTCATACATACTCTGACAAGAGTTTTACTCACATGTCTGTAATTTTCAGGTGCCCAGCGCAATCAACCAACGGCGCCGTCGATTTTTGGCCATTAAATGGCTCATCAAAGCTGCTCGGGAACAGCAAAAAGGCAGTGCCCGAATGTACAAGAAACTTGCCAAGGAGCTGATGGATGCTTACAATAAGGAGGTGGGAAGTCGTTTTAATGGAAGTGTGAGGCAGTTTACAGGGGTGTATTTTTGTTTGTCTTTCGGTCGGATAGTCACGTACAGATATCAGGGATTAAAATAACTTCACTGAAGTAAGAATAGGGCTAGTTAGTTGCGGTTAAAGTGGCTGTAATTTATATTTGATGGGGTGTTACTAACGCTAATCACCTAAACATCATCTTTGTGTAAATTTTCAAAAATTGTACTTAAGATGTTACCATCGTCAGTGATAATAAAGAACAGATGTGGAAAGGGACTTTAGGTACCCAATTAGGGAAGCATTTCAACGCGTTTATTGCGTGTATATTTCGTGTTTAGAAATTTTGAATGCATAGTACTTCTTACAGTGTGTATTTGCGAGGACAGACATGCTCCAACGAGTAACAGGTTAATTTATCCTAACTGTATCGTCTTGAAAGCAAAATTGTGTTGAAATTGCAGATAAATCAGGAGCTATTATTAGATTTGGCACCAACTTCCCAAACCTAATGATTATCAAGAACGAGGAAGTTGATGGTTTAAGGAAACGGGAATATTTTTATTCAAATTTTATATTTGAGTGCAACTCAGTCTCTGTTGTTATTATTATTGTTACTAAATTATTATTGTTATCGTTATTATTATTGTTATTATTATTGTTATTATTTTTATTATGATTGCTATTAATATTGTTGTTATTATTGTTATCTTCATCGCTGGTACTGTTCTTTTACATAACAGGCAAAAACACATGTAACAAATACATGCAATTGAGAGTTTGATATGTTGTTACTTTTTTATGTATTATTTTTACTCATTTATTTGTTTATTTTTTTGTTATGTTCAGGGTACTGTTATTAATAGGAAGCACGAACTACACAAAAGAGCTGAAGAAAACAGAGCTTACGCACATTTTCGGTGGTGGTAATACCGTAATAAAGTACAACAATGAACTGTTGAGTTCCATGATTTTCTCTCCATTTTCTTGTTTTACGTGGTGTTTCAGCAGAGAAATCGCTGTTTGGTTGACATGCTGAATGATCTTACTTTGTAAACTCAAAAGTGTAGGTCATGGAGGACAAGTCTACAAATACTTTTCTGTCACCAGAAGGCCCTTCTCTATTGAGTATAAAGTAATGTTGTGTAAGAAGTTTGTAGTCAATTTAATCATTTCCTCTTTCTTCATCGTTGTTGTTTGGTTTTTATTTTATTGTCATGTTTGACTTCCGCTTTTCTTCAAGCAATGTATTATATCTGGGTTGACTGTATTTCGGTCGTGAATTTTAAATGTTTAAAAGCGATAACAAGTTATAGCTTTTTGGCAGTTTGATGGTCCATTGCGTTTTATCGCCGAATTATTTTAGTGGCAGTAGCATGTACGTTTCTCGTCTAATGGCTCATCAGTGGGTTTTATCGCCGAATTATTTTAGTGGCAGTAGTATGTACATTTTTCTTCCAATGGATCATCAGTGCGTTTTATGGCCGAATTATTTTAGTGACAGTAGTATGTACGTTTTTCTTCCAATGGATCATTGTGTTGATCTTATCGGTCAACGGGGAATTTGGGGAATAGGACGTCAAGCGTATGCATTCACTCATGAAACAAAGGTGTCAAATTGCTGCTCAACAGAGACACTTTCCGCTGTGTCTAGTCGCATGTCGAGTGTATGTAAGTTGACGACTAGGGAAGCTCTTACACATTTTCCATACTTTCTCTCTGATTTTCTCTCTTATCTTTCCTGTCATTCCTTGTAACCTTTTAGGTATACTTAAATGAATGATCAAGAACAGGGAGGACCAGTGAAAATCAGATTTTGCTCATTTTGGACAAGCTTGTGCCATTTCACTATCCAAAACGAGTTACTCCCAAAAACGGATCAATATTCCGTAACGGTGACTCTTTTTTAAGGGAAAGTACATGGACGAGGCATGTCCGAACGATTTGCTGCCCAATGGTTACATTGTGGGGGCCTGGGCTTACGCTAAGATATGTGGCAGTTTCAATGTACCACATTGTCGGCAAGCCGCTTGGGCCATATATTGAAGTTGAAATCTCTTCGGCAATTACTTTTGTTTTCAGCAAGCTAAATCATTAAAATTTATTTTGTCATTCTCAGTGCCATAAATTTTCAATTTAAGATCAATAGCTTTGCAACACAGACAAGTCGACGTTCGCTAAATCATTAAAATTTATTTTGTCATTCTCAGTGCCATAAATTTTCAATTTAAGATCAATAGCTTTGCAACACAGACAAGTCGACTACCGGATGCTTCTTCAACATCCTGAAAGGAGTTAATTATCCATGTCTTTCTAGGAAATTCGCTATCATGATTCGGCAAGTTTATATTATCACGGAGCTAGTAAAAATTATTCATCTATTGCCCTGTTTCCCCACTTAACGTCGGTTGAAAATTTTGTATGCCTTAGCTGCAACTGATCAATTAGCAAACAATATTTCACCAAAGTTTAAGCGCAGTTAAGAGCTGGAGTAAGTCCTGATAGCTTATTTTGTCACATTTTAATATGAAACGAAAAGTAGGATAATAATCACGGAAATAGCTCGAGTGATAAATTGTTCGAAAAGGAAAGTGACCACAGCGCATTTTACGTGCGTTATGGACCTTTGGTCCCTATTGAGTGGCACGATTTTCATGATTTCAAAAACAATATTCACAAAATGTTTCTCAGTAAAATGATAAAGAACTAAGTTGCCAGCCGAAAACGTCGATCAAAGTCTTAGCATGTTCTCACAAAAGATTCAGTGCAATAATTATGCAAATTTCATTCATGCATTTATGACATTATTCTCCTACAAACGCGACATTCCACTCGGCCGAATTCTCGGAGAAATCTCTAAATATTCTTTATAGTTTCTCAAAATTTTGCAGCTCTGAATTAACCTGTTTTCGAACTTTTTGCAGAAATATATTTTACACGCCATCATTCATATGAACACAGTGAGTATCGGGCTTGAGAGCTATCATTTCGCCCCTTTAAGCGAGTGTATCTACCTAAAATTAATTTCTAAGCGCCAATAAGTAGACCATATGTATAAAGCGAAAGAAGGAAGACCGAGATAGCGGCCTGAAGGAGACACTTTACTACATACAACTCCTTCGTTTTGACCAAAAAATTACTCTTCTAAATCCTGGTGAACTAACTGAAAATATGACATTATCTCCTACTTTGCATCAAGCTAAAGCTATGCGAAGTTTGCAATATGTTAGTAACAGCCTGAAGAAAATAAAGGGGAGACCGTGAGTTCAACGGTTGTAATGTTCGCAGTAGATTAAGCAACAAGATCTAAATTTTTAACAAAAGAGAATAAAATATGTTTGTGACAGTTCAATTCTACAGAAACCATTAACCATTAACCAAACATTAACCATTCTACGTTAAGATTTCGGTGAAATTTCGAGCGTGTTTCGTTTTGATTTCGGTTTGGCCACCAAATGCCCTGTTAATTCTCGGCGATTGATTTTGGTGCAGATCGTCTGTAAATTGCTCACATTTTGCGCGATGCTCACGTTGCACCAATTTCTATGTAATCTTGACTAACAGCATTTCACGATTTTAAGATACATTTTACAAACGTTTAATAAATGTGTCTTTAAACCATTCTAAACACTACCGTTGGAACGAATTTCACCGATGAGATTGAAACGCCATGTTAATACTGTGAAACTCGGTCGCTCTACCGGCAGTTGTTGCCAACAAGATATTTAGGCCAGTCCAACGCTTAGGCTGGATCAAACATTAAAACAGTCAGTTACTCTAATTGTACATACGTGTATGTGTTGAGCACATGCTTGAAGTTTCCACTACTCCATCTGATCTAGAAGGTCCCATATTTTTATTATTTGACGGACACGAGTCAAAGTCATTCTGCCGGACAGTTTTCCTGCCTCTTGCATCATTTCAGCTGAATTGTAAAGCAATTCCTTTGTAAGCAGATTGGGATGAGCCACATCGTTTCTTTTACTCTGGATCTCTTTCAGTGTTCTGGGATGATCGATGTCATCCCAGCTTAGTTTCCTTTTCAATTCATCCCATCTCTCAATCGCCTGACGTTTAAGGTCTCCCTGTTGTCTCCCAATGTCTTGTTCGAGGAATTTCAATTTATACAAGTATTCTTCATTATAAAGGTGTGGAAGTACTCTCTGGTACATCATCGCTTGCACTCGCGAGCACATTTGACCAAGAAGAATGAAAGCATTCTCAGCTGGATCAGGCAAAGACTGGCTACCTCTTCCATAAGACTGCACTCGTTGCATACTTTCTTGGAATTCCTTTCTCCATTTGAGGTCGTCTTTTTCTTTTTGGTCGCGTTCCTTCGTCATTCTCTGAATATTCTTCGACAGTTTCTCTATAGTTAGTTTCATTTCTTTTCTGTCTTTCTCGCTTTTCTTGCTTGCTTCCCTCGCATCCTCCCATTCCTTCTTCAAGGCTTCAGTAAAGAGCTCCAAACTTTTCAGCGCATTTTCAAGCCCTCTGATCTTATCTTTCAGGGCAATTATTTCTTTATCCTTCGACTCCAATGAAATCGTCAAAACCTTGATTTCTTTGGCTCTCTCGTCGTTTTGGTCTTTCAAATCCTTAAGTTCCCTTTTCATGGCTGTTATTTCGTTATCCTTCGACTCCAGTGAGATCTTCAAATCCCTGATTTCTTTGTTCTTCTCGTCGTTTTGGATTTTCAAATCCTTAAATTCGAGTTCGACATATTGTAGCTTCTTTTCCAAAATTTTCCTTTCGGTTTCTAGTTTATCAACTTTGTCCTTCAGAGCTTCGATTTCTTGGTTCCTAGACTCCAAGGTAATCTGTAAGTCATCGTTTTGAGCCTGTAAATCTTTCAATTCCTTATTTAACCTTGACAGAGTATTGTCCCTCTCTTCGATTTCCTTCTTTAAAGACTCGATTTGCCTAGTGTGGTTCTCTACTGTCTCTGAGTCGCGGTTCTGGGCTCCTATGATACCGAGCACAGTCGATTGTGTCACTATTTCGGTAGCATCCTCCCGTCTTCGTCGATTTTCGCTCATCTTGTTGCCAACTTTAATGTCGTTTACTCGACACAGCTCGACTGTACCTTCGGCAATGGTGTATCAGTGGAGCACACAGTTGGCTGGTTGTACCTTGTTTGATCGCTATGACGTGTTCTTCTCTAATATCACTTTATGCGCATGTTTATGATATGGTTGCCACTGACACGGGGTTATAAAGTGGGTGTTGTAAATTTACCGTAGGTTTCTGCCCTGAAACGTGATATTTTAAAAATATAGATTTTCCCCACGGTGGCTCAGTTTGCTGCTCTGAAACATAATACTACGAAAGTAAGGAGGTTTATAGATGTAGCCCAGGTTTCTGCTCTAAGACATATTTCTTCTGGTTTCGAAAGGATGATCATGTGTCTGAAAATATTTTTTAAGATTAAAAAAATTAGCTAATATATTTAAGGCTTCAATTTTCTGAGTGTGTGCTTCTTGACAGAACTCATAGGGAACACCCGGTGAGATTGTGCTAAAAAAGCATGTGAAGGCTCTTTGTCAAAAGGCAATTATTGGTTAAGTTAGAGGTGTGCGTAGTCTGCGTGTGTGTGTTCGCTTTTTTTTCTCGAAGTTGAAAAGGTTGATTAAATATTCGGTAAAAGACTTTGAAATCTAGCAGTGTTCTGAAATGGCTCCTTTACTAATAAAATTCTATATATGTCCAGAAATGCGAGAGAAGATTTGGGAACTCGGAGCTAGCACCTTACACCACGACGCGGGGAGAGTCTAATTGCTCACAACCAAGACATCTTTCCAATAAAACCACCCGTAGGCCGTTGGTTTTTGTACATATTTTTATGAAAGTAGGTTTAATGATGTGTAGTTCTTTTAGGAAATCTCGGACTAATCGTTCAATCCGTTCTCAACCGCAACCGCAACCTCAGCCGGCTCTTTTGCTCTCCATTTTTCTGGCACGTTTGCATTACCTTTTTCTGCTCTGAAATATGATATTTTGGAAGGTTAGATATCCATTCTTGGCCCCAAGCTTTGTGCTCTGACCCAAAGTTTTTTTTCTAAACAAACATTTCCGAATTATAGTTGTAAACGCTTTAAGAACTTTCTAAGCCTATGATAGAAGTCATATTTGAAAAAAAAAAATAAGTCTTGAAAGCGTAAATGCCCCTTTGCAGGACTCACAGGATAGACTTTTTCTTTGGTAATGTGGTCTTTGATTATATCAAACCTTGGGATGACGGCCTATAACTTCAAACCTGCACCATGAAAGTGATAGTATTGGGGTCACTTAAAGCACTCTTCAATTTTCCCCTAACGGATGAGTGAAAAAATGGGAAAGACGAGTGAGGGACTGGAACAAGGACTCCACGACTCCGCACGAACAAAGACTAAGTTCTAAGTTGCGCATTATCTCAGACATCGGCCGTTTGTTTGGCGTATATATATATATATATATATATATATATATATATATATATATATATATACAAAATTGGTAAAATTGATATCGTTGTTTCTTTTCCCACATTTTGTGCGCACGCTTTTCCTCTTCTCCACGAAGAGCCTGGAAAAGTTAACAAATATCATACTTTCTAATGGAATCAAAATTCGGCAAAACGCTTCACGTTGAAGTCAAACACACTTTACAGCGACTTTCAGTAAATATTCGCTCATTTTGTTCTAGGTACACGATATCATATCTTGAAATGTCGTGAAATAAACATAGGCAGGAAACAGCTCGGGCAAGACGAGTTATCATCATTCCACAGTCCGTGTTTTGATTTTATTTGACTTTTGCAATGTTACAGTTAACAAAATCCTCCGGTCAAAGGAAAATTTTTATTCTACTAAATTGCCCAAATGAGTGTAATTTTGATTAGGGTTGAAAGAGCTCCCCAGAAAGAAATGACTTGTTAGCTTAGGTGCCCTGTCGCGATAACAGTGCTGACTCAGCAAATCCATATGTTAGACGCTGTAACAACTGCCAAATCAGTAAATTGTAGTTGGTGTATTACGCATGGATCTTAAGGTTTCTCTGTTGTTTCACAAAATTGGACTTACATTAAATAATGTTTAGTTAGACAGATCAGTCTCAATCTCAATAAGATATTACGAAATTCAGCGAAATTCCTTTGCATGATCTTCCAGCTCAGGTGCAGAAATTTGGGAACTTCTTCAAATAGGGACTTTAGGGCATCAACCTCAATTTAAAATGTTTTCACAAAAACCCATACATGTAGGTTTGTAGTTGATGCTACAATTTTCCTTATTGTAGCTTTGCATCTTGGCTGCTTTTGAACATGATTTGAGACAGTTTATTGGGAGAGACCTAAGTACCAAGCACTTGAGTCGGACGTGTCTTATGTTGAGAGTTGGAACTTTTATTTTTTAATTTATTTTTGTTTTCCTTGATTTTCTTGAGTGCTTTTCCTTTATTTTCCTGTATTCCTCCGCAGTTATTGTCTTGCGTTTTTTGTTGTAATGAAGCATGGCGTTTTCATGGCGTGTTGGGGTAAGAACCAATCACAACAAAGGGTCACCTCGTGATGCAAGCATGGATCAATTATTGATGTTTCCGAGAATCGGGCAGGTAACTTCCTGTCCTTAATTTCTGAGAAATATCACTTGTGACCATCCGATTCTTCCATCGCACACTTCTTAGATAATACAAATAATTTGCCATTTTGGTCGGAATTGAAAATAATTAACAGAGAAAAAAAACTCCGATAATAGTTTCCAGCCATTTCTCGATTCGGAGCAGTTGGCCATCTTTATGAATATCAGCAATTGGTCAACACTCTCACTGTTCTCTGGCAATGAATTTGTGTTAAGTGAAAGGACACGATTCGAGCTCGTTCTGGCGATTTGCTATCATAACATTCCAATTTTATACCTATAGAATGGGGCGAAGGTTATATGTAATAACCGAGTTGAGACTTGTTTTCAAATCAATTGAGTTGTAACCTTAAAAAAAAGAAGAGAGTAAGTTAGTGAACAGTATCTCGAGGTGTTGATAGAATTTCTACCTTAGGACAAACCTTCTTTTCCCTTCTCCCAAAACCTTACGGTTCTGAGCATTTTTATCCGTTAATATTTAAATCTATGTTCCATTTTCATTGCTAGTACTATAATATTTCACATAACTTGGTAGGAAAGGCTTGGCAGCGACAGTAAAACTTTTGTTGCATCAGTTGATCTCCCAGCGGGTATTTTCACAATGCAATTCCTTGTAAGTCGGCCAATGATTAGGAATTTGGAAAAAATTAGTTCGGTTGTTGATGTCGAAGAGGACCCCTCCAACTCAACCTTGTACTCGAGAAGTTGTTCCCAGATGTATCTCTCGATCAAAGGAGAGAGAAATTATTTGTTTCCAATGGAAACACATTATTTCTATATCCACTCGCGCTGGTTTTTCTAAGTAAACATGGAGACGTTTTTTTTCATTTAGCATTTTTTCTGTTTCATTTTGTAATTATATTTGTCAACCCACACCAAGTTTTAACTTATTGTAACGGGCTGCTTTTTTAAAAAGCTATGTAAGGAAATTGGGGATAGGAACAAGTGACACAACAAAGTTTCCCACAATCCTAGACGAGAATGACCGTGCGTTTATGTTTAAGGCGTATTTCTCAGAAAAAGCGAACATAATCATGGTGTAGTGTTTAATTTAGCACTGCCATGGGGATCATATTCTGAGCTTAGGGAAACGTCGTGGTTTTGTCGAATTATTAAGGCTTTGCAAAGACATCAAATGACTCAAAGCAAAAACCAGTCGATTCTTAAGCGAATAGAAATGAATATTAAAGAAGAATTCCTCATATATTTGCCCGGTTGTGTGTTATGCTTATTGTTTTTTATTCCATAATGCGTTACAAGAAGTATTTCCATATCTTATTCAAGCATCATGTCACCACGAGGTCAGTCAGACTTAAAAAGAAAAAATGGTCATTGTACAATTATGATTGAAGTCGATTTCGTGGAGAGCTTGGTGTACATCCGTAATGATCAGAAACGGGAAAGTAAACATGTTGGTGTATTGTATATACACGGATGTGTATATACAATATTTTTTTCTGCAGCATTTAAAACGAAGTAATTTAACGATTAAATGTTGAAACTGGCCCAGTATGTTGACCTAAGGGTCTGACTGAAGTCTCAAATTCCAACTTGAAGAAATGTGTAGCTATGGATTGTCTCTAACAAGGAAAGCACGGGGGGAATCATGTATCTGTGATATCGCACTGAATGTGGCCAAGATGAGACAGTGCTTTGCGTGGTTGTAGGGAAAAAAAACAAAGAAAACACTTAAACGAATCCACTGCTTTGACCTCTTGTACTTACAATTTGATGAGTCGTTTACTTGAGTTAGGCCCAGCCAGGCGAAACTGGATAAAGAAAGCTTATGCAAATTATTTTCCGGCTTTATGAGAATATTCATTCATAGCTTTGGTGTATATTTCGATGTAGTGACGTACCTAGCCGCAATTTGAAATGATATTTTGAGGAATGGCAAAAGTGTACATTACAGACGTATTTTCTATAAGAAGATACCAGGCTTACAGCAAATAATAGAGGAATGACAAACCTTTTATCATTAGATTTCGATTCCACACCTCTGATTTATTCACAAAGCGCCCTATATTTAATTTCCTTTTTACTTTGTACAATATTTATGGGCAGAATTAGGTAATGCCATGATCCGAATAGTTAACAGGATCATGCAAGGTGCCAATCTCTTCTGTCGTAATCCTGTCATGCTATATCGAACCATGCAGTTTTTCAAAAGGATAGCAGATGTTTTTCATCTATACTGATCAGCAGTCAAATTTTCATACGTTCCTTAGTCAATTTACTTACGTGTGTAGATAATTGCAGCCGCGCGGTTAACTTTTCCTCGAATTCTCACATATTATTATGCCCGTTTACTCTGACAGTGAAGCGCTTGATACCATAATCAAGTACCTTGCAACGGTACTGCTTGATATTTTTGCAGTATGACGAGCAAAAACAAAACAAGAAAGTGACCTGCTGCGTAATGCAATTCAACAAGAGTTCAATTTCTCGGAAATCCACCTACTCTTCAAATAAACTCAGGCAAAAGCATAATTTTCAAAGCTGAACACGCAAGTAAGTTTCGTTTTGGAATGTACACAGAAACAGTGAGGAAAAGATTTCATTAATTTATGATTTGTATATGTATGTTTTTCTTTACCGATGTGAGTTCTTTGTGCGCGATCCGAGAGAACGACGATGGATGAAAGCTATGAATGTGGTTTCAGGTCAGCTTTGTCGTTTAGTTCGGTGAATTCCCGTGTATAGCGGATTGATTGATCTCACGGAAATTGTGATTTTGAGCTGACATGGCTTTTCCTTTCTCAATCCTGAAATAGTAGAATACTTGAAAGAAAGTAAAAGTTAAAATAACCCTAGAACAGAGTTATGTCTGTCTGCCGGCAAACGGAAGTCTAGCATAAGTGTTTTAATCTGTATTTAATATTATCAACAGAAGAAGTAGTATGGCTGCTTTACAGACGGGGCTCAGCATTAGATAAATACAGTGAAATTTTACATAATTCTTCACCTTTTCTCCGCGCATCATACGGCGAACATGTGACCTAAGCTCTGATGCAAGCCACGGTATAACTACAGCAGCCATTCTGTCAACGAGCGAGGCAAACTGGTTTCGCATTTTAACCCTAATAAAGCAACTGTTTTATTCTCTTATGAGCATTTCGATTCAAATTTTTTTGATATAATCCTCAAACAAACAGATTGTTTGCGACCTTACATTTACGTCGTGACGTTGTAAATCTTAGTCTCTATATATCAGCTTGTGAAGCATAGTTCCTTTTAGGTGAAGCTCAATCCTATGGACGATAACTAGGATTAAAGACACATGTTTCTATTATCCTTTCTTTGTAATAAAGTAGCCGCTAAATTTGAATTTAAAACTATTTCAGCGATACCAATAAAGCACAAACATATGACTCATTCCATTGTCTGAACGTTTTTCCACATAGTTATCAACTCATTCACTCGTTTCAAAGTTACCCTTCAATTCTTCCACAACACACTTCGTAGGTCAAACAAATAATAATAATCCTTGGCAATGAATTTGTTTTGAGTGAGAGGAAACTATCTTCTGTCATAATCCTGCCATACTATGACAGATTATGATTATGGATTATGACAGAAGATAATTTCCTCTCACTCAAAACAAATCCATTGCCAAGGATTATTTATAGTATTGACCAATTGCTGATACTCAGAACAATGGTCAACCGCTTTGAAATGTGAAATAGCCAGAAACTACTCGTCACAATTTTTTTCTCTGTTATTTATTTTCAATTCTAACCAAAAAGAACAATTATTTGTTTGACCTACGAAGTGTGTTGTGGAAGAATTGAAGGGTAACACATGATATTTCTCAAAAACTATAGAAAAGAAGTCATCCGCCCAATTCTTGGAAACATCAATGCTACGAAGATGCCATGAAAGCACTCCAGGAAAGCCGAAATGTGGATGCCCATCCAACCCCTTTATCGGAGGAAGGCCTTACAGCAGCCGCAAAACTCATGGATTCCAAAGGTAACCTGAAAGGTTGGCTGTCTTTGAAACGAGTGAATGAGTTGATAACTATGTGGAAAAACGTTCAGACAATGGAATGAGTCATATGTTTGTGCTTTATTGGTATCGCTGAAATAGTTTTAAATTCAAATTTAGCGGCTACTTTATTACAAAGAAAGGATAATAGAAACATGTGTCTTTAATCCTAGTTATCGTCCATAGGATTGAGCTTCACCTAAAAGGAACTATGCTTCACAAGCTGATATATAGAGACTAAGATTTACAACGTCACGACGTAAATGTAAGGTCGCAAACAATCTGTTTGTTTGAGGATTATATCAAAAAAATTTGAATCGAAATGCTCATAAGAGAATAAAACAGTTGCTTTATTAGGGTTAAAATGCGAAACCAGTTTGCCTCGCTCGTTGACAGAATGGCTGCTGTAGTTATACCGTGGCTTGCATCAGAGCTTAGGTCACATGTTCGCCGTATGATGCGCGGAGAAAAGGTGAAGAATTATGTAAAATTTCACTGTATTTATCTAATGCTGAGCCCCGTCTGTAAAGCAGCCATACTACTTCTTCTGTTGATAATATTAAATACAGATTAAAACACTTATGCTAGACTTCCGTTTGCCGGCAGACAGACATAACTCTGTTCTAGGGTTATTTTAACTTTTACTTTCTTTCAAGTATTCTACTATTTCAGGATTGAGAAAGGAAAAGCCATGTCAGCTCAAAATCACAATTTCCGTGAGATCAATCAATCCGCTATACACGGGAATTCACCGAACTAAACGACAAAGCTGACCTGAAACCACATTCATAGCTTTCATCCATCGTCGTTCTCTCGGATCGCGCACAAAGAACTCACATCGGTAAAGAAAAACATACATATACAAATCATAAATTAATGAAATCTTTTCCTCACTGTTTCTGTGTACATTCCAAAACGAAACTTACTTGCGTGTTCAGCTTTGAAAATTATGCTTTTGCCTGAGTTTATTTGAAGAGTAGGTGGATTTCCGAGAAATTGAACTCTTGTTGAATTGCATTACGCAGCAGGTCACTTTCTTGTTTTGTTTTTGCTCGTCATACTGCAAAAATATCAAGCAGTACCGTTGCAAGGTACTTGATTATGGTATCAAGCGCTTCACTGTCAGAGTAAACGGGCATAATAATATGTGAGAATTCGAGGAAAAGTTAACCGCGCGGCTGCAATTATCTACACACGTAAGTAAATTGACTAAGGAACGTATGAAAATTTGACTGCTGATCAGTATAGATGAAAAACATCTGCTATCCTTTTGAAAAACTGCATGGTTCGATATAGCATGACAGGATTACGACAGAAGAGATTGGCACCTTGCATGATCCTGTTAACTATTCGGATCATGGCATTACCTAATTCTGCCCATAAATATTGTACAAAGTAAAAAGGAAATTAAATATAGGGCGCTTTGTGAATAAATCAGAGGTGTGGAATCGAAATCTAATGATAAAAGGTTTGTCATTCCTCTATTATTTGCTGTAAGCCTGGTATCTTCTTATAGAAAATACGTCTGTAATGTACACTTTTGCCATTCCTCAAAATATCATTTCAAATTGCGGCTAGGTACGTCACTACATCGAAATATACACCAAAGCTATGAATGAATATTCTCATAAAGCCGGAAAATAATTTGCATAAGCTTTCTTTATCCAGTTTCGCCTGGCTGGGCCTAACTCAAGTAAACGACTCATCAAATTGTAAGTACAAGAGGTCAAAGCAGTGGATTCGTTTAAGTGTTTTCTTTGTTTTTTTTCCCTACAACCACGCAAAGCACTGTCTCATCTTGGCCACATTCAGTGCGATATCACAGATACATGATTCCCCCCGTGCTTTCCTTGTTAGAGACAATCCATAGCTACACATTTCTTCAAGTTGGAATTTGAGACTTCAGTCAGACCCTTAGGTCAACATACTGGGCCAGTTTCAACATTTAATCGTTAAATTACTTCGTTTTAAATGCTGCAGAAAAAAATATTGTATATACACATCCGTGTATATACAATACACCAACATGTTTACTTTCCCGTTTCTGATCATTACGGATGTACACCAAGCTCTCCACGAAATCGACTTCAATCATAATTGTACAATGACCATTTTTTCTTTTTAAGTCTGACTGACCTCGTGGTGACATGATGCTTGAATAAGATATGGAAATACTTCTTGTAACGCATTATGGAATAAAAAACAATAAGCATAACACACAACCGGGCAAATATATGAGGAATTCTTCTTTAATATTCATTTCTATTCGCTTAAGAATCGACTGGTTTTTGCTTTGAGTCATTTGATGTCTTTGCAAAGCCTTAATAATTCGACAAAACCACGACGTTTCCCTAAGCTCAGAATATGATCCCCATGGCAGTGCTAAATTAAACACTACACCATGATTATGTTCGCTTTTTCTGAGAAATACGCCTTAAACATAAACGCACGGTCATTCTCGTCTAGGATTGTGGGAAACTTTGTTGTGTCACTTGTTCCTATCCCCAATTTCCTTACATAGCTTTTTAAAAAAGCAGCCCGTTACAATAAGTTAAAACTTGGTGTGGGTTGACAAATATAATTACAAAATGAAACAGAAAAAATGCTAAATGAAAAAAAAACGTCTCCATGTTTACTTAGAAAAACCAGCGCGAGTGGATATAGAAATAATGTGTTTCCATTGGAAACAAATAATTTCTCTCTCCTTTGATCGAGAGATACATCTGGGAACAACTTCTCGAGTACAAGGTTGAGTTGGAGGGGTCCTCTTCGACATCAACAACCGAACTAATTTTTTCCAAATTCCTAATCATTGGCCGACTTACAAGGAATTGCATTGTGAAAATACCCGCTGGGAGATCAACTGATGCAACAAAAGTTTTACTGTCGCTGCCAAGCCTTTCCTACCAAGTTATGTGAAATATTATAGTACTAGCAATGAAAATGGAACATAGATTTAAATATTAACGGATAAAAATGCTCAGAACCGTAAGGTTTTGGGAGAAGGGAAAAGAAGGTTTGTCCTAAGGTAGAAATTCTATCAACACCTCGAGATACTATTCACTAACTTACTCTCTTCTTTTTTTTAAGGTTACAACTCAATTGATTTGAAAACAAGTCTCAACTCGGTTATTACATATAACCTTCGCCCCATTCTATAGGTATAAAATTGGAATGTTATGATGGCAAATTGCCAGAACGAGCTCGAATCGTGTCCTTTCACTTAACACAAATTCATTGCCACAGAGCAGTGAGAGTGTTGACCAATTGCTGATATTCATAAAGATGGCCAACTGCTCCGAATCGAGAAATGGCTGGAAACTATTATCGGAGTTTTTTTTCTCTGTTAATTATTTTCAATTCCGACCAAAATGGCAAATTATTTGTATTATCTAAGAAGTGTGCGATGGAAGAATCGGAAGGTCACAAGTGATATTTCTCAGAAATTAAGGACAGGAAGTTACCTGCCCGATTCTCGGAAACATCAATAATTGATCCATGCTTGCATCACAAGGTGACCCTTTGTTGTGATTGGTTCTTACCCCAACACGCCATGAAAACGCCATGCTTCATTACAACAAAAAACGCAAGACAATAACTGCGGAGGAATACAGGAAAATAAAGGAAAAGCACTCAAGAAAATCAAGGAAAACAAAAATAAATTAAAAAATAAAGGTTCCAACTCTCAACATAAGACACGTCCGACTTAAGTGCTTGGTACTTAGGTCTCTCCCAATAAACTGTCTCAAATCATGTTCAAAAGCAGCCAAGATGCAAAGCTACAATAAGGAAAATTGTAGCATCAACTACAAACCTACATGTATGGGTTTTTGTGCAAACATTTTAAATTGAGGTTGATGCCCTAAAGTCCCTATTTGAAGAAGTTCCCAAATTTCTGCACCTGAGCTGGAAGATCATGCAAAGGAATTTCGCTGAATTTCGTAATATCTTATTGAGATTGAGACTGATCTGTCTAACTAAACATTATTTAATGTAAGTCCAATTTTGTGAAACAACAGAGAAACCTTAAGATCCATGCGTAATACACCAACTACAATTTACTGATTTGGCAGTTTTTACAGCGTCTAACATATGGATTTGCTGAGTCAGCACTGTTATCGCGACAGGGCACCTAAGCTAACAAGTCATTTCTTTCTGGGGAGCTCTTTCAACCCTAATCAAAATTACACTCATTTGGGCAATTTAGTAGAATAAAAATTTTCCTTTGACCGGAGGATTTTGTTAACTGTAACATTGCAAAAGTCAAATAAAATCAAAACACGGACTGTGGAATGATGATAACTCGTCTTGCCCGAGCTGTTTCCTGCCTATGTTTATTTCACGACATTTCAAGATATGATATCGTGTACCTAGAACAAAATGAGCGAATATTTACTGAAAGTCGCTGTAAAGTGTGTTTGACTTCAACGTGAAGCGTTTTGCCGAATTTTGATTCCATTAGAAAGTATGATATTTGTTAACTTTTCCAGGCTCTTCGTGGAGAAGAGGAAAAGCGTGCACACAAAATGTGGGAAAAGAAACAACGATATCAATTTTACCAATTTTGTATATATATATATATATATATATATATATATACGCCAAACAAACGGCCGATGTCTGAGATAATGCGCAACTTAGAACTTAGTCTTTGTTCGTGCGGAGTCGTGGAGACCTTGTTCCAGTCCCTCACTCGTCTTTCCCATTTTTTCACTCATCCGTTAGGGGAAAATTGAAGAGTGCTTTAAGTGACCCCAATACTATCACTTTCATGGTGCAGGTTTGAAGTTATAGGCCGTCATCCCAAGGTTTGATATAATCGAAGACCACATTACCAAAAAAAAAGTCTATCCTGTGAGTCCTGCAAAGGGGCATTTACGCTTTCAAGACTTATTATTTTTTTTCAAATATGACTTCTATCATAGGCTTAGAAAGTTCTTAAAGCGTTTACAACTATAATTCGGAAATGTTTGTTTAGAAAAAAAACTTTGGGTCAGAGCACAAAGCTTGGGGCCAATAATGGATATCTAACCTTCCAAAATATCATATTTCAGAGCAGAAAAAGGTAATGCAAACGTGCCAGAAAAATGGAGAGCAAAAGAGCCGGCTGAGGTTGCGGTTGCGGTTGAGAACGGATTGAACGATTAGTCCGAGATTTCCTAAAAAGAAAGAACTACACATCATTAAACCTACTTTCATAAAAATATGTACAAAAACCAACGGCCTACGGGTGGTTTTATTGGAAAGATGTCTTGGTTGTGAGCAATTAGACTCTCCCCGCGTCGTGGTGTAAGGTGCTAGCTCCGAGTTCCCAAATCTTCTCTCGCATTTCTGGACATGTATAGAATTTTATTAGTAAAGGAGCCATTTCAGAACACTGCTAGATTTCAAAGTCTTTTACCGAATATTTAATCAACCTTTTCAACTTCGAGAAAAAAAAGCGAACACACACGCAGACTACGCACACCTCTAACTTAACCAATAATTGCCTTTTGACAAAGAGCCTTCACATGCTTTTTTAGCACAATCTCACCGGGTGTTCCCTAAGAGTTCTGTCAAGAAGCACACACTCAGAAAATTGAAGCCTTACATATATTAGCTAATTTTTTTAATCTTAAAAAATATTTTCAGACACATGATCATCCTTTCGAAACCAGAAGAAATATGTCTTAGAGCAGAAACCTGGGCTACATCTATAAACCTCCTTACTTTCGTAGTATTATGTTTCAGAGCAGCAAACTGAGCCACCGTGGGGAAAATCTATATTTTTAAAATATCACGTTTCAGGGCAGAAACCTACGGTAAATTTACAACACCCACTTTATAACCCCGTGTCAGTGGCAACCATATCATAAACATGCGCATAAAGTGATATTAGAGAAGAACACGTCATAGCGATCAAACAAGGTACAACCAGCCAACTGTGTGCTCCACTGATACACCATTGCCGAAGGTACAGTCGAGCTGTGTCGAGTAAACGACATTAAAGTAGGCAACAAGATGAGCGAAAATCGACGAAGACGGGAGTATGCTACCGAAATAGTGACACAATCGACTGTGCTCGGTATCATAGGAGCCCAGAACCGCGACTCAGAGACAGTAGAGAACCACACTAGGCAAATCGAGTCTTTAAAGAAGGAAATCGAAGAGAGGGACAATACTCTGTCAAGGTTAAATAAGGAATTGAAAGATTTACAGGCTCAAAACGATGACTTACAGATTACCTTGGAGTCTAGGAACCAAGAAATCGAAGCTCTGAAGGACAAAGTTGATAAACTAGAAACCGAAAGGAAAATTTTGGAAAAGAAGCTACAATATTTCGAACTCGAATTTAAGGATTTGAAAATCCAAAACGACGAGAAGAACAAAGAAATCAGGGAATTGAAGATCTCACTGGAGTCGAAGGATAACGAAATAACAGCCATGAAAAGGGAACTTAAGGATTTGAAAGACCAAAACGACGAGAGAGCCAAAGAAATCAAGTCGAAGGATAAAGAAATAATTGCCCTGAAAGATAAGATCAGAGGGCTTGAAAATGCGCTGAAAAGTTTGGAGCTCTTTACTGAAGCCTTGAAGAAGGAATGTGAGGATGCGTGGGAAGCATGCAAGAAAAGCGAGAAAGACAGAAAAGAAATGAAACTAACTATAGAGAAACTGTCGAAGAATATTCAGAGAATGACGAAGGAACGCGACCAAAAAGAAAAAGACGACCTCAAATGGAGAAAGGAATTCCAAGAAAGTATGCAACGAGTGCAGTCTTATGGAAGAGGTAGCCAGTCTTTGCCTGATCCAGCTGAGAATGCTTTCATTCTTCTTGGTCAAATGTGCTCGCGAGTGCAAGCGATGATGTACCAGAGAGTACTTCCACACCTTTATAATGAAGAATACTTGTATAAATTGAAATTCCTCGAACAAGACATTGAGAGACAACAGGGAGACCTTAAACGTCAGGCGATTGAGAGATGGGATGAATTGAAAAGGAAACTAAGCTGGGATGACATCGATCATCCCAGAACACTGAAAGAGATCCAGAGTAAAAGAAACGATGTGGCTCATCCCAATCTGCTTACAAAGGAATTGCTTTACAATTCAGCTGAAATGATGCAAGAGGCAGGAAAACTGTCCGGCAGAATGACTTTGACTCGTGTCCGTCAAATAATAAAAATATGGGACCTTCTAGATCAGATGGAGTAGTGGAAACTTCAAGCATGTGCTCAACACATACACGTATGTACAATTAGAGTAACTGACTGTTTTAATGTTTGATCCAGCCTAAGCGTTGGACTGGCCTAAATATCTTGTTGGCAACAACTGCCGGTAGAGTGACCGAGTTTCACAGTATTAACATGGCGTTTCAATCTCATCGGTGAAATTCGTTCCAACGGTAGTGTTTAGAATGGTTTAAAGACACATTTACTAAACGTTTGTAAAATATATCTTAAAATCGTGAAATGCTGTTAGTCAAGATTTCATAGAAATTGGTGCAACGTGAGCATCGCGCAAAATGTGAGCAATTTACAGACGATCTGCACCAAAATCAATCGCCGAGAATTAACAGGGCATTTGGTGGCCAAACCGAAATCAAAACGAAACACGCTCGAAATTTCACCGAAATCTTAACGTAGAATGGTTAATGTTTGGTTAATGGTTTCTGTAGAATTGAACTGTCACAAACATATTTTATTCTCTTTTGTTAAAAATTTAGATCTTGTCGCTTAATCTACTGCGAACATTACAACCGTTGAACTCACGGTCTCCCCTTTATTTTCTTCAGGCTGTTACTAAGATATTGCAAACTTCGCATAGCTTTAGCTTGATGCAAAGTAGGAGATAATGTCATATTTTCAGTTAGTTCACCAGGATTTAGAAGAGTAATTTTTGGTCAAAATGAAGGAGTTGTAAGTAGTAAAGTGTCTCCTTCAGGCCGCTATCTCGGTCTTCCTGCTTTCGCTTTATACATATGATCTACTTATTGGCGCTTAAAAGTTAATTTTAGGTAGATACACTCGCTTAAAGGGGCGAAATGATAGCTCTCAAGCCCGATACTCACTGTGTTCATATGAATGATGGCGTGTAAAATATGTTTCTGCAAAAAGTTCGAAAACAGGTTAATTCAGAGCAGCAAAATTTTGAGAAACTATAAAGAATATTTAGAGATTTCTCCGAAAATTCGGTCGAGTGGAATGTCGCGTTTGTAGGAGAATAATGTCATAAATGCGTGAATGAAATTTGCATAATTATTGCACTGAATCTTTTGTGAGAACATGCTAAGACTTTGATCGACGTTTTCGGCTGGCAACTTAGTTCTTTATCATTTTACTGAGAAACATTTTGTGAATATTGTTTTCGAAATCATGAAAATCATGTCCTGGGGTAATTTGGAAAGAGTCCAGAGGTATACCACATATGGTAATGGCGATCACGAGGATGCATTGACATGATTGGTTGGGACACACATGCTAGCTCCACGTTGCCATGACAATCAAAAACCCTTGGACCCTCTCATTTGATTCTGACACCTAGATTGTTGAACCATCATTCAGATGCCACTCAATAGTGACCAAAGGTCTCCATAACGCACGTAAAATGCGCTGTAGTCACTTTCCCTTTCAAACAATTTATCACTCGAGCTATTTCCGTGATTATTATCCTACTTTTCGTTTTATATTAAAATGTGACAAAATAAGCTATCAGGACTTACTCCAGCTCTTAACTGCGTTTAAACTTTGGTGAAATATAGTGTGCTAATTGATCAGTTACAGCTAAGGCATACAAAATTTTCAACCGACGTTAAGTGGGGAAACAGGGCAATAGATAAATAATTTTTACTAGCTGCGTGATAATATAAACTCGCTGAATCACGATAGAGAATTTCCTAGAAAGACATGGATAATTAACTCCTTTCAGGATGTTGAAGAAGCATCCGGTAGTTCAGATTGTAATTAAATAAATTCACATTCAAATATAGCTCTGATATTAAAACAAGAAGTTTTTAAGATGCGTGTAAATTCAACTGCATTCGAAGTTATTGTTGACGACAGAGAGCTAAGGTCCAAAAGGAACTGTATGTTACAAGCTTTAACACGTATGGACATCTGAAAATTATCATATTGCATGTTTCCTTCCCGCAACTTTCACGCGAACGTCGACTTGTCTGTGTTGCAAAGCTATTGATCTTAAATTGAAAATTTATGGCACTGAGAATGACAAAATAAATTTTAATGATTTAGCTTGATGAAAACAAAAGTAATTGCCGAAGAGATTTCAACTTCAATAAATGGCCCAAGCGGCTTGCCGACAATGTGGTAAATTGAAACTGCCACATATCTTAGCGTAAGCCCAGGCCCACACAATGTAACTATTGGGCAGCAAATCGTTCGGACATGCCTCGTCCATGTACTTTCCCTTAAAAAAGAGTCACCGTTACGGAATATTGATCCGTTTTTGGGAGTAACTCGTTTTGGATAGTGAAATGGCACAAGCTTGTCCAAAATGAGCAAAATATGATCTTCAGTGGTCCTCCCTGTTCTTGATCATTCAATTAAGTATACCAAAAAGGTTACAAAGAATGACAGGAAAGAAACGAGAGAAAATCAGAGAGCAAGTGCGGAAAATGTGTAAGAGCTTCCCTAGTGTCAACTCACATACACTCGCCATGCGACTAGACACAGCGGAAAGTGTCTCTGTTGAGCAGCAATTTGACACCTTTGTTTCATTTGTGAATGCATACACTTCATGTCCTATTCCCCAAATTCCTCGTTGACCGATAAGATCAACACGATGAGCCAGTGGGCGAAAAACGTACATACTACTGCCACTAAAATAATTCGGCGATGAAACGCACTGATGATCCATTAGACGAAAAACGTACATACTACTGCCACTAAAATAATTCGGCGATAAAACGCACTGATGATCCATTAGACGAAAAACGTACATACTACTGCCACTAAAATAATTCGGCGATAAAACGCACTGATGATCCATTAGAAGAAAAACGTACATACTACTGCCACTAAAATAATTCGGCGATAAAACGCAATGGACCATCAAACTGCCAAAAAGCTCTCACTTGTTACCGCTTTTAAGCATTTAAAATTCACGACCGAAATACAGTCAACGCAGATATAATACAATGCTTAAAGAAAAGCGGAAGTCAAACATGACAATAAAATAAAAACCAAACAACAACGATGAAGGAAGAGGAAATGATTAAATTGACTACAAACTTCTTACACAACATTACTTTATACTCAATAGGGAAGGGCTTTCTGCTGACAAAAAAGTATCTGTAGACTTGTCCTCCATGACCTATACTTTTGAGTTTACTAAGTAAGATCATTCAGCATTTCAACCAAGCAGCGATTTCTCTGCTGAAACACCACGTAAAACAAGAAAATGGAGAGAAAATCATGGAACTCAACAGTTCATTGTTGTACTTTAGTATGGTATTACCACCACCGAAAGTGTGCGTAAGCTCTGTTGTCTTCAGCTCTTTTGTGTAGTTCGTGCTTCCTATTAATGACAGTACCCTGAATACAACAAAAAAATAAACAAATAATTGAGCAAAAATAATACACAAAAATTAATAACATATCAAACTCTCAATTGCATGTATTTGCTAAATGTGTTTTGGCCTGCTATGTAAAAGAACAGTACCGGCGATGAAGATAATAATAATAATAACAACAATAACAATAGCAACAATAATAATAATAATAATAATAATAATAATTATTTAGTAATAATAATGACAGAGACTGAGCTGCACTGGAATATAAAATTTGAATAAAAATATTCCCGTTTCCTTAAACCATCAACTTCCTCGTTCTTGATAATCATCAGGTTTGGAAATTTGGTGTCAAATCTAATAATAGCTCCTGATTAATCTGCAATTTCAACACAATTTTGCTTTCAAGACGATACAGTAAGGATAAATTAACCTGTTACTCGTTGGAGTATATCTATCAACGCAACTACACACTGTGAGAAGTACTATGCATTCAAAATTTCTAAACACAGAATATACACTTAATAAACGCGTTGAAAGACTTCCCTTATTGGGTACCTAAAGTCCCTTTCCACATCTTTTCTTAATTATGACCGACAATGGTAACATCTTAAGTATGATTTTTGAGAATCTTCACAAAGATGATGTTTAGGTGATTAGCGTTAGTAACACCCCATCAAATATAAATTACAGCCACTTTAACCGCAGCTAACTAGCCCTAGTCTTTACTTCAGTGAAGTTATCTTAAACCCTGATATCTGTACGTGACTATCCGACCGAAAGACAAACAAAAATACACCCTTACAAACTGCAGCACACTTCCATAAAAACGACTTCCCACCTCCTTATTGTAAGCATCCATCAGCTCCTTGGCAAGTTTCTTGTACATTCGAGCATTGCCTTTTTGCTGTTCCCGAGCAGCTTTGATGAGCCATTTAATGGCCAAAAATCGACGGCGCCGTTGGTTGATTGCGCTTGGCACCTGAAAATTACAGACATGTGTCTGAGTAAAACTCTTGTCAAAGTATATATGAAATACAAAAGGATAGATGCTGATCATAACAAACTCTACAAGAATAAGTAGTACTAAATTAAGAGAACAGAGTAAAGAATACATGCTGTTCTGCATAATGACTATGCCAAACTAAACTGCTGTATTGTATAATTAGTATGCCAGACTCTATTAGGAGGGTCAGGGTTAAGAGTTTATTGTCAGATGTTTCTGGAGAAGGACTTTGAAACCAACACATGGTTGAGAAACGAAAAGTACTGAAAAATCCTCAATAGCGAAAAAATTCAAGGTTTTGTGACACAAACTCTAAGAACAGGACTAACAACGTCCTCTGGCGCACACAATTGCCAGTTATCTTTCCACTCTGGTCCTTTTGTAATTTTATGAGCATTGGTTGGCTTTTGAACTTTACTTGAAGGAATTGTATCAGAAGACTTTGAATTTGCATTCATCAAAATATTGACCGAGTGTATACCAACATGTAAGATGTACATGTATACATGAAACTAGATGATTGGTCACCATTACATATACATTGTTTAAAACCCAATGTTACAGTTTCATGTTGTCATGGTAGTAAATAATTGGTGCTAATTGGAAAATGAACTTCTGTCTGCTTCAAAAAACTTGAGTTGTTATCTATGGCCCCTACCTGGTACACAGTACCTGCCCTCTTCATGCCCACCACTCCTATGACTGGCTTGCAATTCTCAATTGCAGTAGCAAAAATTTGTAAAGGATCCGTCTCTACTGAGTCAGGTTGGGATGATTGTCTTTGCCTAGGTTAAAAAAAATGCAAATAAGCAACTTGCTGCCTTTATTTCATTCAAGCATCTGGTCAAGATGAGATCGTGCACACACTATTACACACACTTTTCTCCTCCAAGCCACATGAAATGTATCTGAGAAAATGTAGTGGAATAGAGAATTTGACCGAAAACTGATGTGGAAACCAGAAATCATACAACTGAATTGATACCCTGCAAATGTGAGAAAGACAAGTCATTGTAGGTTACCACATTTCAGTTACAATATGCAAGTCACTTTTTCATCTTAAGCAAGGTATTGAGTATGAGCTATTGTAAAAACTATGACTACTTCGGTTGGTTTCTGACAAGTAATTTTGCAAACTGACCAGTTAGTAAAGTTCAGGACTCCTCAAAGTGACTAGTGTTGATGTTTGCAGCCCACTGTTCTAATCAAGGTAACGTTTACTGGTTTTCTCCTTGAAACAAAAAAGGACTTTCCAAATGTATTCTGATGATCACAGTTTTTTGAGTTAAATAACATCAAATAATTGTATGTAAGTGTTCTCTTTTCAGGGAGATACCATAAAACACATCAGTTGGATGTCTACAGGTACTTAATGGATCAGAAAAAAAGTGAATTTTTAATAACATATCGACTGATGCAAATGTAAGGAAGTATTCCAAAAAATATCATGATGAAGTAACTGTTGAAATGTTACTCCTGCAAAAATAAGTAGAAAAGAAACTCACTTCTTCAATTGTTCCTTCTTAATCTCTTCCATTGCCTGAAATAAAATAAAAGTAGAATGGTTATAAAAATATCCAGCATACAAGCTACTGATTCTTTAAAACAATCAACTCCTCTAAACCTGCTGTGATCTATTTTAGCAACCATCATTGAGCCTTCAGAAAATAAATGATCATACAAATAAGTTTGAAAACTTCCAATTGGCTAATGTTGCATTTATCAGACTAGTTCATTCCAGTTTCTTTTTTGGAGTTCCAAAATGGTTTTAGCTTAGATCCTTGACAAAAAGTGTAATCTTCTGAACCATTCATAACACATTCTGGCAAACTTTGGGATAAAAAGGTACCACTTTACAATTTTTTTATGGGCATGTGGTTATTTCATGTATAAACTAACCTGCTCAACTTACCAGTTTAAAGATTTTCTGTGATAAAGACTTTTTACCACCCCACATCATGCAATTCACGAATTTGCTGAAATTTGGTTTAAAAGTGTGAGTGAAAACTAAGAGACAAGTGCCTTTAAGAAAATCAGTCTGAATTGTCAAGTCAGATCAGTCATTTTTCTAAGTTTTATACATTGTAAAGAAACTGGGGGAAAAATAAATAAATTTAGAAAAAACAAATTTAATGTCATTTTCAGTTAATTCATCCACAGAGTTCTGGGTTCACACTCCAAGGAATGATACCAACTCTCTAGAGCACTGCCCTATCCCTCATTTCTCAGAAGCAAAGAATGGTTTCTAAACAAAATGATACAGGCCTGGTCATATCCAACCTTGAACTTTTGAGGTGACAGTACAAAATTAATGTACTTTAGAAAAGTAAATTAAGACAATACAGTCCAACCCTACAATCCCCTACAAGGAATTAACACATGTACAGTGTACATATGAATTCTTACATCATCACCGTTACAGTAAACAAGCAAATGGGTAAGAGAAAAGAAAATTGTAAATTAGACATAAGTGTAATTTTGATTTAGAACAAAATCATCTCAGGAAATTTGAAAGGAAATTTTTAGAAACTTCAGAGGATGATTACTTGGCAGATTTTGAGAATAAATAAGTAATGTACTATACTTACTTGACAAGTTCATCATCTAACATTGAGGAGGTCATATGAGAATCTGCAGCTTTGGGAATTTCAACCTTTTCATCAGTATCAAATATATTTCTGCAGATTTTAACACAGAATCAGTAAATTAAAAAGAAATAACTTGAAGGTACCATATTACTTCTTTTTGGAAAGGGGAAATGAGCAATGATATTAGTTTAAAGCTTACATCTGCTTCAGAAGTTCATTCTGACTCAGTGATGATGTCGAATCTGTGTCATCAGCATCTTTTTTTGTTGGACTTGTACTGCCTTTAATGTCTTTATCTATGAAATCTCTGTTGATACACGACAAAAAACACACTAATTTATCATCATGTTAATGAAATATAAAATAATTTGGTTTGAAAGTACATGTAAGAACATAATTTGGTAAAGTCTGGAAACAATTCACTTAGAGTCAAATATTGATTAGGGTGCACTGAAGACAACATGACTGCAAGAAATACATGTATAAAGGTTGCAAACACTTACAACACATTTTCTTGGAATCAAAAATGTTTTGTAGCATGTGTGGTGAAGAAAATTTAAGAACTTGGATGCTGTTATCAGGGTCTTTATGAATTATATGAAGTAGCAAGAGAATTATATAATTAACCAAGGAAATGTTGCTCAAATCTTTTATAGGCAGATGTGTGAACTTAACAAGTGGGTTAACTAATACAATTTACTGCATGTAGCCCCCAGAAGGGGGGATCTGAAGCCATGCTTCCCTAGCAAATTTTGAAAACCCATGTTTTCCTTGATTTTGGAGGGTAACCTCAGAGTCATTTGTGATATTCTCTTCCACAAAAATTCTTGTACATATGTCTGTTACTCAATGCAATTTAAATAAATAACTGAGTATTATTATTCCACTAGTTTGCTTGTCCATTTAAGATAAATCCACCCCACTCCCTCTCCCCTCCACAACTTCTGACATTTCCTAAAGTGTTTGTAGATAACAAATCATATTCTTGGGATCACAGAGGGACCGTGAGAGGACATAAATCAACCCCCCATCCCTCTGCAATTTCCAAAGATTTCCTGACCATCTGAGTACATTGTATATCCACCGACACCCCTGAGCTGAGAGAGGCACCCTGAAACAATAGAGTGTGGCCTAAGAAAATGATAAAATGAGCTGGCTGAGGCTCAGATCCAAACCTATTACCTGAAATCCATGAAATGAACCACTATCCCATTGCAATTTTCACATAAATAAATAAATGAGTAAATAAGTAAATTTCAAATGGCTAAATTGTGCATGCATTGTGATAGATTCTTAACCACGATCTAAGCTGGAGGACAAATACATACATTAACATTAACAATTTTTTTTGCCCTCTTTAGCATCGTAAACAAATAGATTCCATGCTGCCATGGATCTACTCTGCAATGGATCACAGAAGACACCCTCAGCTTCAGCTGTGTACCACTTTATTGATCTTACCATATTTTGACTTCAACTGTAATCTGTTACTCAGCAGATGCAGGGTAACAAGGAATCTAATTGTTAAATAGATGATTTAACAAAAAGATAGATCAAAAATATGAGTAGATACTAAAGAATATAACATCATGTCTCTCAAAACCTTAAGCTTTCCACTGGCATGACTAATATAACAAAGACAAACAAAACTGTGTTCAGCACTTACAACGCTGACTGAGATGAGCACATTGACCTTGCAGTATTAGTCCTGTAGCAACTTTGTATTCTGCAAATAAAAAACAAAATGCTTATGAACAAAAAAAAAAAAAAAGGAGCTAATTAAAATTGTTCAGACATGGCTTAAGGAATTAACTCTTTGACCATTATGAGTGACTAACATCTAATTTCTCCTTACCAAATCATCTCCGAATCACACGTTGTGGTTATAAGAATGAAGCAATAATCACCAACTAAAGAAGCTCTACATTGTTTCACAAATTATTCACGTCAGAAGCTTAAATGATGTGCAGAGAACAATATGGAGGATACGCATACTGATGTTGGTGAAAAGAGTTGATAATGAGGTGATCACTTTCGTTGGATCGAGGACTGCATGTTGCATGCGATGTACATCTGCAAAAACTGTACAAATCGCTCCACGAATGAATAGCATTTCTGAAACACAAACGTTTTACCTAGGGGGTTGGCGACTAAATAAAACTCTTGCATCACTGAAATTCCGAGTAAAAACACCAAGAAACTTGTTACTTCTTCGCGAACATGAAAGACAATTAAGTAACACCAATGCCCTCGTGGCCGCCATGTTGGATTTTGAGAAACTGAAAAGGACTTGGTAACGAGTATCTCCAACACGAGGACTCATGGGAAGAAAAGGACTCGTTCCCAGTTGCTTTACATGGAATTAGACACACGGTCAACACGAGAAGGTAGGCAAGGAAGGTGCAACAAACTGCTGGGAACAAATACACTGAAACACTCCATCTGAGCCGTGTATCCAGACTGTCATCTCAATCTTGCCCTGTTTATTACTAATAGGCACTGTTCAGGTGAAATTATTTTCCACCCTGGTACTTTTAGGTGCTTCTTTATTACTCAAGACTGTCCTCATTAGCTTGCTCGCGTAGAACTGTGTATCATTGAGAAAATAACCATACAATTGTATAGTTTGTTTGCATATTTATCGCGAAACTAAGGAAACGATACAAGATACAAATGGATAATCTAAAGATTGAGAATGTTTCCGAGCAATTGTCGGTCGTCAAATGTTGCGCACTCTATTTGTGGAGAAAAACAGACCATAGTAAAATGCATTCGGTGCTACCTGACAAAAAGTAGGCATATAGACAGGGCGTGGGTGGGAGGGTGAGTAATTCACACCACAGTTTCTTTAGGTAAGGGTGAAGCTTTGGAAAGCTTTCCTAGATTGACCTTGACTTCATCCTTGTCCATTTTTTTGAAGTAGAATCCAGTGTGTTCCCAGATGTCACAAAGACGCAAGAAAGGCCCCTCCCCATCCCCTTCATAGCCCAAGATTGTCCGGAACCAAGATGAATCCTGCTTTTTTTTTCCTTTGTTTTCTGTTTTTTTGTATATGTTTATCGTTTTTTTCCTATCAACTTTTGTGCTAGTTCTTTTTATTTTGCTTTTTGTTTTTATCTTGTTTAATTGGGTTTTTCTTTCGTTCCTTTCTTTCTTTTGATTTTCTATTGATTCTGTTCAGCCATAATTTCATCATATTGTGGGTACAGATATCTACGACCGTATCTAACTGGATAATAACACTTTACTGTATACAGCAGCTGCAATACTGAATGAGAGTGCACCATACTCAGTAAAGCCCCTGACTGCTTTTATTAACTGCGTAAACTAAACGTCCATGGGTGGTCAGTATTTACAAAAAATGAGCAAATCCAACTATTTATGCTAGAATAAGTGTTTAGAGCTAAGAGGAGCGCAGAGGAAAGTTAGTGTCTATCCAAAGACAATTTAAATTTTAAAAAGAAAAAGAAAACCTCAAGATACTCCATTCATATAATTAGAAAGTACTACCACATTCTAACCTGTCGGAGAAAAGCACACAATTTAGAGAATTAATAAATATCAACGAGTAAACATTTCGTCTGAGAAAGCCGCGGGTAAATAAAATCATGGCGAGTAAAAACTTCATGTTGTTGAGATTATTCAGTCAAGACGATCTTGTTGAGATCGTAACAAGTAATCAGACTACAAATAAAGCCGTAGTTAAGACATCAAATAGATCGCACACAAACAAACAAAACAAAATGTTAATCATCAATAATTATACAAAACTGCGAAATAAATTGTCAACAAAATTGACATTTTAACAAACTTTGTGCTGCTTAAAATTAGTCTGCTTTTTCCTCAATTTAATATCAAGATGTGATCCTTGGGCAAAAAACGACAATAGAGAGAAAAGAAAACTGTACAACTGTTCGTGCTCTACCCTAACTTTCAACCTTCTCCCACGTGATTTAGTGATCAGAGAGGGCTATTGAACATACTATTAGGTTCTATTTTTGCTCATATTTAATGCCTCTTAGAATGAAGCTAAAAGTTGAAAGAGCCCCTTTAAACATAGACGAAAACACAAAATTATGTGTTCACATAAATATGCGAAATAGGGGTTCAGTTGTTGATACGAAAATCTCTGCTCGCTAAAATTGACACTAAGATAAAATAGTGATGCGAAAGAGATCAACAAATTGAAAACATAATTGTGTTTTCGGCACTGACATTATATCACATGACACTAACGTGATCAGTCAGGCCTTTAGACCACAATCACGGGTTATGCATGCGTTCATGTGGTCCTTCACAGCCATTATCAGTCAGTCACCACTCACTCATGTATTTCTTCCAAATGATTGCCGTGGCAACCACCACACCAACCTGTGAGGACGGGAAAAAAGGTTTGAAAATTACTAGTTTGAGAAAGATGTCATGAACAAAAATTGTAACATGACAACTTCTATCCCTTTCTGCTACTCACGTCAGTATAAGAAACAGTTCAACGGAAATGAATTCGTTAGGTGACACTAAAATCCCCTGCACCTTAATAAAAACTCCCTTTCTCGCATTTTTTTAATGGACAAAAAAAAGATAGTCAAAATAAAATGAACCCTCTAGTTACAAACTTAAGGTTTACGATTTCGTTTCGTTCGTCTCCGTAGACTAAACGAAGTCCATCTCCGACAGCGCAGTCAACGAAATCGGTGAGAAAAAGTGGCGCGCCACGTGAAATGAACATTGTTTTTGCTGTTTATTGAGAAAATTGTATGTAAACAACCTTTACAGTACACACCTCAACAAACAAGGTAAAGAATCCCATTATCTTGACTACCAATAGACGTTTTCCTACAGAGCCCTTTACCACCTCTAAACATCCCTACAAAAGAAAAAAAACATAGTTAAAAGAAAACAGCTCAACACTCGCAATTTCCAGTACATTGAGTTCAGGGTTTTTCTCTCCTTAAAACTTCAGACCAAAGAGCAAAAAAAAACAAACAAACAAACAAAAAAAGACGAGTTAAAAAAGGGTTCCAGGTACATAAGGGAATTTTCTGTTGAAATCCAGTTAAAAAGAGGAAAACAGTCCTTGGACTCGTCAATTCTGCGGCGATAATTACACAACTATCAACAAAACAAAACTCACCCTGCGGTTGATATCGTCAGTTTCAAACTTAAAGCCACACCCAAACTCATTTGTTTTACAGCAGGTGTCTGGTACTGCGAAGATTCTACGTCCTCCGAACTTTGTATTCCTCCAATCAGTATAATAATTCACTCCACAACAATCCTCCTGTACATACACAAAAACGTATGTCAGAACACAGGCGGCCCAAGCTCCAGCTGTGAGATGATCATCTTGCGCAATAACAGTCATGGCGGAATTATAAGAGTTTGTATGGGAATATTTACGACCGCTCTAAGGTATAAAATAATACGTCAAATTCTCAAAAAAAATACCTCACCTTACTTTCACAGCGTATCGCTTGTTATATGACCGCTTACTTTGATGAAAAGAACGCATTTTTTTGTCCATTTCGAGGTTTTCAACGTTCATAAGAAAAGCCCAAGGCTGAACACTCCATTTCCGAACGCCTGATCCGAGAAGCGAAAAATCCAAGCTCAAAATGACCGGGCGCCCACAAATCCAACGCAGAATCCAAGCACATATACTGTAGTTTCATTCCAATTCACTAAAAACTCAATCTTCCCCGTGCAACCGACACTAAGTCGCAGTTTGCTTCAAAAATTTCCAGTTTAGAGGTTTCTAACAGCCCGCGGCCACATCAACCTTGACACACGACCGTTGAAAACCAGCTCGGTAACCCTACCTCCTTTTCAAACTGATCTTTGCCGGGGACCGTACCGTCAGTTATCGTCAATAAATTATTTTAGAACCACGGGTCCCCTCAGTAGAAATCGATCAAGAGGCTATTGTTTCGATCGGCCAATCGAATTCGCCTCCGGAAATGTTTACAAATTCAAAATAATTTACAGGCATAGTTGCAAACCGCACAGCTGATCTCGTAAATCTCGATAATCTCCTTTCAATTTCAAAAAGAAAAAATGTCCTCGGTAAAAAAATAGTCTATTCCACGGTTGCAGCAGGGACGTAATCAATTCGAACTCGTATCTGAAATGGAAATCGTGATAAGTATTGTTGCTGGATATCCGTGCGGACGAAACGAAATAACAGTTGTCTTGTCAGCAACATTAAACTAAGTTTGTCCAGATAGAGCTAAATTGAATACTGGAACTAATCCTTCCAATATTTTCTTCTGACTCCGAAAATAATCACATTGGCCGATTGGCCGATCGAAACAATAGCCTCTTGATCGATTTCTACTGAGGGCTTTTCTTATGTACGTTGAAAACCTCGAAATAAACAACTCGCTTAAATGGGCTCTTTTCATCAAAGTAAGCGGTCAGATAACAAGCGACACACTGTGGAAGTAAGGTGAGGTTTTTTTTTTGAGAATTTGACGTATTTTTTATTCCTTAGAGCGGTCGTAAATATGCCCATACAAACTCTTATAATTCCGCCATGACTGTTATTGCGCAAGATGCTCATCTCACAGCTGGAGCTTGGGCCGCCTGTGCACTGATTTGCAGATTTAATGAATGTAACCGAAGAAGTTACAATTCATAGACCCAATGTTTCGACACTCCTGTCTAGTGCCTTCATCAGGGGTGATCTAAACGCTGCAACAAGAGGTCTTTTTATATGATCACTAATTAGCGGCCTTTTTTCTGACGAGGTGTAAATAGGCGTCAGGAAGCAAACCGCCATCGTCACGATTTAAAGGAGCGTGGGCGGAGTTAACATGCCAAGCCTCCAAACAAAGGCGCTGGTGGTAACGCCGATTAGTGGTGATAATTTTAGAATTATCCCACCCAATTGTATGGTTGGTTAGGCAAGTATGCTCCGATAAAGCTGAATCTTCCTTTTTGCAAAGAAAAAGGACCTCTTGTTGCAGTGTTTAGATCACCCCTGATGAAGGCACTAGACAGGAGCTTCGAAACGTTGGGTCTATGAATTGTAACTTCTTCGGTTACATTCATTAAATCTGCAAACCAGTGTAGCATCAAACTACTTCTGATTGTCCACCTGGTTGCCGTGTGAACTTTAATATAAAACAGTGACCTGTTGCGTTATGCAATTCAGCAAGAGTTTAATTTCTCGGAAATCCACTTACTCTTGGAATTAACTAGATAAAAGCATAATTTTCGAAGCTGTACAGATAAATAAGCTTCGTTTTGGAATGTACACAGAAGCAATGCAGAAAAACTCTTATTACTTTTATAGTCCTGAACTATGTATGGTTTTCTTTATCAATGTGACTTCTTTGCGCGCGATCCGAGGGAAATAAGATGGATAAAAGTAATGAATATGGTTTCAGGTCAGGTTTGTTTTTACTTCAGTGAATTCCTGTGTATAGTGGATTAATTGAGCTGACATTGTTTTTTCTTTCTCAATCCTGAAATAAAAGAATACTTGAAAGAAAGTGAAAGTTGAAATACCCCTAGAACAGAATTATGTCTGCCTACCGGCTTACAGAAGTCTAGCATGAGTATTTAAATCTGTACTAAGTATTAACATTAGAAGAAGAGGAATCGCCTACTTTACAGACGAGGCTCAGCACTGAGTAAAAGCGAGACCGAGGTTCTGATGCAAGCCACAGTATAACTACAATCAGCCATTCTGTTAGCGCGAGGCAAACTGGTTTCGCATTTTAACCTCGATAAGGCGACAGTTTTATTCGGTTATGAGCATTTTGGTTCAACTTTTTTCACATTTCAATCCTTAGGCAAAAAGGAAGTTTGCGACCACACAATTAGGCTAAATTTAAACTTCAAATCTGTGGATGATTTACATGCATCGAGAATCGAAACTGTTTTTCTTACTCCCTAATAGTAGTCCCTAATAGAATCTAGTTTAAAATAAAGAAATGAAACATCGTGACTTTGACAATGTTCGTCTCCATATTTTAGCGTGTGAAACATAGTTCCCTTTAGCTGTAGCTCAATCGCATGGATGGTAACTTAGAATGAAGCCACAAGTTTCTATTATCCTTCCTTAGTAATAAAGCAGCTAAATTTGATTTTAAAACTATTTCAGCGATACCAATAAATGACTCACTCCATTGTCTGAACATTTTTCCACATAGTTATCAACTCATTCACTCGTTTCAAATACAGCCAACCTTTCAGGTTACCTTTGGAATCCATGAGTTCTGCGGCTCTTGCAAGTATAAAGGGGTTGGATGGGCATCCACATTTCGGCTTTCCTGGAGTGCTTTCATGGCATCTTCGTAACATTCATCCCATTTCAACTTTTGCTTTACTTCGTCCCACTTTTTCCTTGATCGCTGCTTTTCCTCTTCCAGTTGAGGCAGTCCATCCAAATCGCGCCAAATATTCTTCATCTTGTAGTTTCTGTTTGACTGAAACGAATTTGGGAATATTATCTTATACAACTTGTTCTGGAACTGTTGGCACAGCTCTCCCAAAGTGAGCGAGGTATGCAGTTCCAAATCGGCTCTCTGATGGTGCCTTGGTAATGGAGGAGTAAGCATTTGACGTCCTCCTGCTCTTGGGGTTACTATTGATGGCGACAACGCCTCCTTGTGTTGTGATTCTTGAATCTCATTTATCTCTTTCTTCAATACTTGGTTTCTACTCTCTAACTTGCCCGTGACCTTGTCAAAATTTTCTTGTAGTTCCATGTTTTTCTCTTCTTGGGCGATCTTTGCTTCGTTCAGTTCTCTGATATCCTTTTCCATTCGGCTAACCTTGACTGTAACAGACTTCAGCTCGTCTTCCAAGTCCTATTTATCAGTCTCGAGTCGACCGATTCTCGCCTGGAGGGCTTTAATCTCCTCGTTTCTAGAATTAAGCGCCACGCTTAACTCTTGATTCTGCTCCACCAGACTGTCCATTGATTTACGTAGCTCATCGATTTCTTTGTTCTTCTCATCAATCTTCTTTTGAGGGACTCGATATCCTCAGTGTGCTGACCAACAACCATTTCGTTGATTCTTGCACGCTCTTGATACAGTTCTCTTCTTACAGAGACATTCATCCCGAGTAAAGCCGCCATTGGATCAAAGTCTTCGCTTGGTGCAATCTGCCGGAGTTGTTCATCCATGATCATGATTGTGGGCAGGATGTAAACGGCAATCTTCGTAGCCGAAACGGTACGAAAAATTCGTCTTGTCTCTTTCTTACCGAGTCAAAGTTATGGGCATCAACGTGACGGTAGGCAGGTAGTCGCTCTTTATAATTTATGACGCGGCATTTTCTCCGACCAATCAAATGTTTTGCAACAAGCCAACAAGGTATGGCTGATTTGTTTGCGTTAAAACTGCACATATCCAAGGATGAAAATATTTATTTTTTTATCCGTATTATGCCCTTAGGTCGCCACAACAAGTATTTTTTCTTTCTTGGCATCATTCACCAAAAATGTATTAAATGTAAACGTTAGATCGATTTATCCACAGTTACTTCTTGTGAGATATTCGACCTTGCGGAAACGGAAGTTTATAGCCGATTTCTAAGAAACTGGTTCCCCGGTGGTTTTCGCGTTATCTTTCAATACTATATCCGTTTTGTTCTTTGAGTGGATGTGATCGATTTGTACATCGTACTACGATTTAAAGATCTTGAGGTAAAATATTCCGTTCGAAAACTGAATGCTCTCTAAAGATAGAATTGCTTGGCTGAGCACATTCTTTAGCGCCTGCATTATTTTGGGGTGTCATTGCCGGACCAATCAGAACAAATCATGCATGTAGCTATTCAAATAACAGGAAATTGTGGAAAATACATTGGAAATGTCAAATTTCTGAGAAACAGGTGCTCTGAATGCCTCTATTCGGGAACAGAGAAAGCGATGACTATGTTGTTTGTGCCATCGACGAATGAATGTATCATTTTGCGATTATAGACTATAATACACATAAAGAAAATGTAATGGAAGAGGCATCAAAAAACCGACTAAATCAATACACTTTAGCGTATAAGAGATCAATAGCGAAACCATATAGATCCATAGAATCTAACGATCGGCTTTCTTTATCGACCATTTCAAAACAGAGTCTGAGTAATAATAATTTTTAGACACCATAACAAATCGACAGAAAAGTGAATCCAATGCCTTTTCAATACATCTCCATTTATTAGTTTCTTATTGCCAGAGAATCCCTCGCGAAGAGAACATAAACATGCAAGAGTGTATAAGGGTTACCCTACATCAAGTTTATTCTAGACTCTTTCTGGAAATTTTTCGTGATAAGTTTGCCCTACAAATTTATATCAATTGCAACCTAATCAACCTAATTTTAAAGAAAAGGAAAACTGTAACCTAGAGAGGTCTAGTTAGCCTTTGTTTCAGTACTACATCACGCCTACCGGTATTAAGTGTTCCTTTTTATTCAAGTTAAGGTTGTACAGGCAATTTCCAAGCCTGCATGTATACTGGATATTTTTGTAACCATTCTACTTTTATTTTATTTCAGGCAATGGAAGAGATTAAGAAGGAAAAATTGAAGAAGTGAGTTTCTTTTCTACTGATTTTTGCAGGAGTAACATTTCAACAGTTACTTCATCATGATATTTTTTGCAATACTTCCTTACATTGCATCAGTCGATATGTTTTTGAAATTCACTTTTTTTCTGATCCTTTAAGTATCTGTAGACATCCAACTGATGTGTTTTATGCCACCCTCCTGAAAAGAGAACACTTGCATACAATTGTTTGATGCTATGAAACTAAAAAAAACTGTGAACATCAGAATATATTTGGAAAGTCCTTTTTTGTTTCAAGGAAAAAACCAGGAACATCACCTTGATTAGAACAGTGGACTGCAAGCATCAACGCTAGTCACTTTTAGGAGTCCTGAACTTTACTAACTGGTCAGTTTGCAAAATTACTTGTCAGAAACCAACCAAAGTAGTCATAGGTTTTACAATAGCTCATACTCAATACCTTGCTTAAGATGAAAAAGTGACTTGCATATTGTAACTGAACTGTGGTAACCTACAATGACTTGTTTTCCTCACATTTGCAGGGTATCAATTCAGTCGTATGATTTCTGGTTTCCACATCAGTTTTCGGTCAAATTCGCTATTCCACTACATTTTCTCAGACACATTTCCTGTGGCTTGGAGGAGAAAAAGTGTGTGTAGTAGTATGTGCATGATCTCATCTTGACCAGATGCTTGAATGAAATAAAGGCAGCAAGTTTCTTATTTCAGTAGAGACGGATCCTTTACAAATTTTTGCTACTGCAATTGAGAATTGCAAGCCAGTTATAGGAGTGGTGGGCATGAAGAGGGCAGGTACTGTGTACCAGGTAGGGGCCATAGATAACAACTCAAGTTTTTTGAAGCAGACAGAAGTTCATTTTCCAATTAGCACCAATTATTTACTGCCGTGACAACATGAAACTGTAACATTGGGTTTTAAACAATGTATATGTAATGGTGACCAATCATCTAGTTTCATGTATATATGTACATCTTACATGCTGGTATACACTCGGTCACTTTTTTGATGAATGTAAATTCAAAGTCTTCAGATACAATTCCTTCAAGTAAAGCTCTGAAAAAGCCAACCAATGCTCACAGAATTATAAAAGGACCAGAGTGGAAAGATAACTGGAAATTGTGTGTGCCAGAGGATGTTGTTACTCCTGTTCTTAGAGTTTGTGTCACAAAACCTTGAATTTTTTCGCTATTGATGATTTTTCAGTACTTTTCATTTCTCAACCATGTGTTGGTTTCAAAGTCCTGCTTCAGAAGTATCTGACAATAAACTCTTAACCCTGACCCTCCCAATAGTGTCTGGCATACTAATTATACAATACAGCAGTTTGGTTTGGCATAGTCATTATGCAGAACAGCATGTATTCTTTACTCTACGCTCTTAATTTAGCACTACTTATTCTTGTAGAGTTTGTTATGATCAGCATCTATCCCTTTGTATTTCATACATACTCTGACAAGAGTTTAACTCACATGTCTGTAATTTTCAGGTGCCCAGCGCAATCAACCAACGGCGCCGTCGATTTTTGGCCATTAAATGGCTCATCAAAGCTGCTCGGGAGCAGCAAAAAGGCAATGCTCGAATGTACAAAAACTTGCCAAGGAGCTGATGGATGCTTACAATAAGGAGGTGGGAAGTCGTTTTTATGGAAGTGTGAGGCAGTTTACAGGGGTGTATTTTTGTTTGTCTTTCGGTCGGATAGTCACGTACAGATATCAGGGTTTAAAATAACTTCACTGAAGTAAGAATAGGGCTAGTTAGTTGCGGTTAAAGTGGCTGTAATTTATATTTGATGGGGTGTTACTAACGCTAATCATCTAAACATCATCTTTGTGAAGATTCTCAAAAATCATACTTAAGATGTTACCATTGTCAGTGATAATTAAGAACAGATATGGAAAGGGACTTAAGGTAAGATTAAATGATCTTACTTAGTAAACTCAAAAGTATAGTTCATGGAGGACAAGTCTACAGATACTTTTTTGTCACCAGAAGGCCCTTCCCTATTGAGTGTAAAGTAATGTTGTGTAAGAAGTTTGTAGTCAATTTAATCATTTCCTCTTCCTTCATCGTTGTTGTTTGGTTTTTATTTTATTGTCATGTTTGACTTCCGCTTTTCTTCAAGCATTGTATTATATCTGCCTTGACTGTATTTTGGTCGTGAATTTTAAATGTTTAAAAGCGATAACAAGTTATAGCTTTTTGGCAGTTTGATGGTCCATTGCGTTTTATCGCCGAATTATTTTAGTGGCAGTAGTATGTACGTTTTTCGTCTAATGGATCATCAGTGCGTTTTATCGCCGAATTATTTTAGTGGCAGTAGTATGTACGTTTTTCGTCCACTGGCTCATCGTTTTGATCTTATCGGTCAACGAGTAATTTGGGGAATAGGACTTGAAGCGTATGCATTCACTCATGAAACAAAGGTGTCAAATTGCTGCTCAACAGAGATACTTTCCGCTGTGTCTGGTCGCATGTCGAGTGTATGTAAGTTGACGACTAGGGAAGCTCTTGCACATTTTCCACACTTGCTCTCTGATTTTCTCTCTTTTCTTTCCTGTCATTCCTTGTAACTTTTTTGGTATACTTAATTGAATGATCAAGAACAGGGAGGACCAGTGAAAATCAGATTTTGCTTATTTTGGACAAGCTTGTGCCATTTCACTATCCAAAACGAGTTACTCCCAAAAACGGATCAATATTCCGTAACGGTGACTCTTTTTTAAGGGAAAGTACATGGACGAGGCATGTCCGAACGATTTGCTGCCCAATAGTTACATTGTGTGGGCCTGGGCTTACGTCAGGGTATGTGGCAGTTTCAGTTTACCACATTGTCGGCAAGCCGCTTGGGCCATATATTGAAGCTGAAATCTCTTCGGCAATTACTTTTGTTTTCATTAAGCTAAATCATTAAAATTTATTTTGTCATTCTCAGTGCCATAAATTTTCAAATTAAGATCAATAGCTTTGCAACACAGACAAGTCGACGTTCGCGTGAAAGTTGCGGGAAGGAAACATGCAGTATGATAATTTTCGGATGTCCATACGTGTTAAAGCTTGTAACATACAGTTCCTTTTGGACCTTAGCTCTCTGTCGTCAACAATAACTGCGAATGCAGTTGAATTTACACGCATCTTAAAAACTTCTTGTTTTAATATCAGAGCTATATTTGAATGTGAATTTATTTAACTACAATCTGAACTACCGGATGCTTCTTCGACATCCTGAAAGGAGTTAATTAACCATGTCTTTCTAGGAAATTCTCTCTCATGATTCAGCGAGTTTATATTATCACGCAGCTAGTAAAAATTATTCATCTATTTCCCTGTTTCCCCACTTAACGTCGGTTGAAAATTTTGTATGCCTTAGCTGCAACTGATCAATTAGCAAACAATATTTCACCAAAGTTTAAGCGCAGTTAAGAGCTGGAGTAAGTCCTGATAGCTTATTTTGTCACATTTTAATATAAAACGAAAAGTAGGATAATAATCACGGAAATAGCTTGAGTGATAAATTGTTCGAAAAGGAAAGTGACCACAACGCATTTTCTTTAAGCGAGTGTATCTACCTAAAATTAACCTCTAAGCGCCAATAAGTAGATCATATGTATAAAGTGAAAGAAGGAAGACCGAGATAGTGGCCTGAAGGAGACACTTTACTACATACAACTCCTTCGTTTTGACCAAAAATCATTCCTCTAAATTCTGGTGAACTAACTGAAAATATGACGTAATCTCCTCTTTTGAATCGAGCTAAATCTAGACGAAGTTTGCAGTATGTTAGTAACGGCCTGAAGAAAATAGAGGAGAGACCGTGAATTCAGCAGTTGTAAAATGAAAGTGCGTTGAATAACGTTCGCAGTAGATGGCTACTAAGCGACAAGATCCAAATTTGTAACAAAAAAGAATAAAATATGTTTGTGACAGTTCAATTCCACAGCATCATTAACCATTCAACTTTGAGCTTTCGGTGAAATTTCGAGCGTGTTCGGTTTTGATTTCGGTTTAGCCAGCACATGCCCTGTTAGTTCTCGGCAATAAGTTTTGGTACAGATCGTTTGTTAATTGCTCACATTTTGCGCGATGCTCACCTTGCACCAATTGCTATAGAACTTTGACTAACAGCATTGAACTGTTTCATGTTATATTTTATAACTATAATGTGTAGTAAATGTATTTTGAAACCATTTTAAACACTACCGTTCAAACGAATTTTACCGATGAGATTCAAACGCCGTGTTAACACTGAAACTCAGTCACTCTCACAGTTGTTGCTAACAAGATATTTCGGCTGGCCCAACGCTCAGGCTGGACCAAACATTAAAACAGTCAGTTACTCTAATTGTACATACGTGTATATGTTGAGCACAAACCTGAAGTTTGCACTACTCCATCTGTCCTAGAAGGTCCCATATACGTATTATTTCATGAACATGATTGAAAGACATCCAGCCGTGCAGTTTTTTTGCATCTTGCATCACTTTTGCAGATTTGAGAAGCTTATCCTTCGTTAGCTTCTCGGGATGAGCCATTTCATTTCTTTTGTTCTGGATCTCTTTCATTGTTCTGGGATGTTTGGCGTTATTCCAGCTTAGTTTCGTTTTCAATTCCTCCCATCTCTTACTCGCCTGATGTTGATCTTCTCCCTCTCTTAATGCAATGTCTTCTTCGATGAATTTCACTTTGTAAGAACAATGTTCATCATAACCGTCTGGAAGTACTTTCTGGTACATCATCGCTTGCACTCGCGAGCACATTTGACCAAGAAGAATGCAAGCGCTATCAAGAGAATCAGGCGAAGACAGGCTTCTTCCATAAGACTGCAATGGTTGCATATTTTCCTGGAATTCCTTTTTCCATTTCTTGTATTCTTCTTCTTTTTGTTTGTCCTCCTCCGTCATTCTCTGAATTTTCTTCGACAGTCTCTCCACGTCTAGTTTCAGTTTATTATAGTTTTCCTCGCTTTTCTCGAGTGCTTTCTTCGCATCTTGCCATTCCCTCTGGAAGACGTCCGACGAACGCTTGAAAGATTTCAGTTCATTTTTAAGCTCTCTGATCTTATCTTTCAGGTCATCCCTTTCTTTGTCCCTGGCTTCCAAGGAAATCTTTATCTTCTCGTTTTGGTCTTTCAAATCTCTGACTTTCCTTGTTAGGACAATTATTTCTTTACCCTTCGTCTCCAATGAAACCTTCAAATCCTCGATTTCTTTGGCTCTCTCGTTGTTTTGGTCTCTTAAATCCTCAACTTCCCTTTTCACGGCTGTTATTTCTTTATCCTTCAACTCCAATGAGTTCTTCAAATCCTTGATTTCTTTCTTCTTCTCATTGTTTTGGTCTTTTAAATCTTCAAATTCGAGTTCGACATTTTGTAGCTTCTTTTCCAAAATTTTCTTCTCGGTTTCTAGTTTATGAACTTTGTCCTTCAGAGCTTCAATTTCATGGTTCTTAGACTCCAAGGTAATCTTTAAGTCGTCGTTTTGAGCCTGTAAATCGTTAAAATCTTGCTTTAGCCTTGACAGCGTCTTGTCCCTGTCTTCTATTTCCTTCTTGAGAGACTCGATTTGCCTGGTGTGGTTCTCTACTGTCTCTGGGTCGGGGTTCAGCGTTCCTCCTATGAATCCGAGCATAGTTGAATTTTCCACAATTGCATCCATCTTGTTACCAGCTTTAATTTCGTTTGCTCGACACAACTCTTACTGAACTTTCGGTAATGGTGTGTCCGTAGAGCACGCAGTTGGCTAGTTGTACCTTTTTAATCGTTATGACGTGTTCTTCTCTAATAACGTTAATGCGCATGTTTATGATACAGTTACCACTGACACGGAGTTTGGGGTGTGGGTGTTGTTAATTCTACCCCAGGTTTCTGCCCTGTAACGTGATATTTTAAAAATTAAAGATTTTCCCTACGGTGGCTCAATTTGCTGCTCTGCAACATAATACTACAGTAGTAAATGACATGATATTTCGTCTGGTTTCGAAAGGATGATCATGTGTCTGAAAATAATTTTTAAGATTCAAAATATTAGCTACTATATTTAGGGCTTCAATTTATTGAGTGTATGCTCCTTGGCAGAACTCATGGGGAGCACTCAGTCAGATTGTGCTTAAAAAGCGCGTTAAGGCTCTCCATTAAAAGGCGGTTATTGATTATATTAGACGTTGCATGTAGTCTGCGTGTGTGTGTTTCTTTTTTTTGGTTTTTGTTTTGCTTCTCGAAGCTGAGAAGGCTGATTAAACATTCCATAAAACACTTTGAAATTTAACAGTGTTCTGAAAGGGTTCCTGAACTGATCACGTCCTTTATGATACCTCCAAAAGTGAGAGAGAAGATTTGGAAACGCGGAGCTAGTACCCCACAACACAACACGAGGAGAGTATAATTGGAGAGTATAATTGCTTACAACCAAGACGTCTTTCCCACCACCACTCGCAGGCCGTCCGTTAGTGTACATGTTTTTACGAAAGTGGGTTGAATTATATGTATTTCCGACTTCCTTTGGCAACCACAACCACAACCTCAGCCAGCACTTTTACTTGCCATTTTTCTGGCACGCCCGCTTTTGCTTTTCCTGCTCTGAAATATGATATTTTGAAAGTTTAGATATCCATTATTGATCCCAAGCTTTGTGCTCTGAAACACAATACTTTGAAAGCGTGATTTCTTAGTTGTCCCAAAGTTTTTTTCTCTAAACAAATATTTCCGAGGTATAATCAGAGACGTGTTAAGAACTTTCTAGACCTATCATTTAAAAAAAAAAAAAAAAAGTGAAAGTCTTGAAATCGTAAATGCCCCTTTCCAGGACTCACAGGATTGACTTCATTCCTCCGCATCTTTCGGCTTCTTCTATTTCTTTTTGTTGTGTTTGCGTGTTTGTTTGTATATTTATCGCTCTGACGACGGGTTAACGCTCGAAACGTCAGCCTTTAAATTATTTACGATTTTCTGTAATGTGGTCTTAGCTCATATCAAACCTTGGGCTGACGGTCTATTATTTTAAATTGAAAGGAATGATAAAAATTTCAATAAAACAACTTCAAATTCAAGCGACAACAACCTGTGCCATGAAAGTGTTAGTATTGGGGTCACATGAAGGGCTCTTCTTCTAATTTTCTCTAAGTTTGAAATTGCGAGTGAGAAACTGGGGCAAAAACTTCACAACCCGGCACGAACAAAGTCTAAGTTGCGCATAATCTCAAGAACATCGGCCCTTTAATTGGCGAATATATATCTAAAATGTGGTGAAAATTATATCATTTACTTTTTTCCTACATTTTGTGCGCACGCTTTCGCTCATCTCCACTACGAGCCGAGCAGAGTCAACAAATATCAAATCTACTAATAATTAAAATAAATAATTACCCAAAACACTTCACGTTGAAGTCAAACATGATGTAAACACTTTACAGCGACTCCAGGGTAATAGGCTATTAATTTGTTTTAATAACACTATTGTGAAATAAACATAGACAGGAAACAGCTGAGGCAAAACGAGTTATTATCATTCCACAGTCAGTGTTATGGGTTTACTTCACTTTTGCGATGTTGAAATTAACAAAACTCTCAAGCCAAAGGGAAAATTTCATTCTACTTAATTGCCCAAATGAGTGTAATTTTGATTAGCGTTGTAAGAGCGACAGGGGGGTTCCAATCACACATCACGCTAAATTTTTCTATTAAATCACGCATCACGGAGAATTTTTTTAACCAATCACGCTTCACGTAAAAAGGAGTAAGTACGCTGAGCAAGCACTATATGATTTCAACCTATCGGATGTAAGATTAAAAATGATATTGCATCCAACGTTTTTTATCCTGGAATGAATTGCGTTTCACTTGTCATATTGCTTTCTTTAGACAAATAAAGACGACTTACTTGGTGAAACCAATATCAAATCGTACTTTATAAGTATTGAACATCGAAATTGTATGCTTTTCTCCGACAGGTTAGAATGTGGTAGTACTTTGTAATTGTATGAATGGAGTATCTTAAGGTTTTTTTTTCTTTTTTAAGTTTAAATAGATAGACACTAACTTTCCTCTGCGTTCCTCTTAGCCCTAAACACTTATTCTAGCGATAAATAGTTGGATTTGCTCATTTTTTGTCGTTATTGACCACCCATGGTGGACGTTTAGTTACGCAAGTAATAAAGCACTCAGCGGCTTTACTGAGTATGGTGTACTCTCATTCAGTATTGCAGATGCTGTATACAGTAAAGTATTATTATGTAGTTAGATACGCTCGTAGATATTTGTACCCTCAATATAATGAAATTATGGCAGAACAGAATCAATAGAAAACCAAAAGAAGTAAAGAAAGGAACGAAAGAAAAACCCAATTAAACAAGATTAAAACAGTCTGTTTTTCTCCACAAATAGAATGCGCAATATTTGTTTGACGAGCGACAATTACTCGAAAAAAATTCTCAATCTTTAAATTATCCATATGTATCTTGTATCGTTTCCTTAGTTTCGCGATAAATATGCAAACACACTATACATAGGTATGGTTATTTTCTTAATGATACACAGTTCTACGCGAGCAAGCTTATGAGGACAGTTTCTAGTAATAACGAAGCACTTGAAAGTACCAGGGTGAAAAAGAATTTAACCTGAACAGTTGCCTAATAATAATAAACAGGGTAAGACTGAGATGACAGTCCAGATACACGGCTCAGATGGAGTGTTTCAGTGTACTTGTTCCCAGCAGTTTGTAGCACCTTTCCTTGCCTACCTACTTGTGTTGACCGTGTGTCTAATTCCATGCAAAGCAACTGGGAACGAGTCATTTGCTTCCCATGAGTCCTCGTGTTGGAAATACTCGTTACCAAGTTCTTTCAATTTCTCAAAATCCAACATGGCGGCCACAAGGGCATTGGTGTTACTTAATTGTCTTTCATGTTCGCGAAGAAGTGGCAAGTTTCTTATGGTTTTTACTCGGAATTTGAGTGATGCAAGAGTTTTATTTAGTCGCAAACCCCCAAGGTAAAACGTTTGTGTTTCAGAAATGCCATTCATTCGTGGAGCGATTTGTACAGTTTTTGCAGATGTACATCGCATGCAACATGCAGTCCTCGATCCAACGAAAGTGAACACCTCATTATTAACTCTTTTCACCAACATCAGTATGCATAGTCTCCATAGTGTTCTCTACACATCATTTAAGCTTCTGACGTAAATAATTTGTGAAACAATGTAGAGCTTCTTAAGTTGGTGATTGGTCCTACATTCTTATGACCCCAATGAGTGATTCGAAGGTGATTTGGTAAGGAGAAATTAGATGTTGGTCACTCATAAAGGTCAAAGAGTTAATGCCTTAAGCCATGTCTGAACAATTTTAATTGGCTCTTTTTTTGTTTTGTTCATAAGCATTTTGTTTTCTTATTTGCAGAATACAAAGTTGCTACAGGACTAATATTGCAAGGTCAATGTGCTCATCTCAATCAGCGTTGTAAGTGCTGAACACAGTTTTTCTTGTCTTTGTTATATTAGTCGTGCCAGTGGAAAGCTTAAGGTTTTGAGGGACATGATGTTATATTTTTTAGTATCTACTCATATTATTGATCTATCTATTTATTTAATCATCTATTTAACAATTATTAGATTCCTTGTTACCCTGCATCTGCTAAGTAATAGCGGAGCTTGCAGAGTGTAGCCCTATAATTATAAAAAATAGTAGTAACCCATCAAGCTGAAAAAATTTGGATGTACGACCGTACGACAGTACGACTGTACAACCATACAAGGTGCTACTTTTAACATGCGTGGTCAACTTTACTGTGGGCACACCAATGCCACAGCTTTGTTCAGTAGTCCAGTGGTCAGTGCACTGGGCTCCGAGTCAGATAACCTGGGTTCTAGTCCTGGCTGGGGCAAGGCGTTGAGATGTGCAGGAAAAAAAAATGCGAGCTCTTCTTCTAGGCTTGGCTAAATCTATATATTACATTACAGTTGAATTCAAAATAATGGTAAGATCAATAAAATGGCACACAGCTAAAGCTGAGAGTGTTTTGTGTGATCCATTGCAGAGTAGATCCATGGCAGCATGGAATCTATTTGTTTACGAAGATAAAGAGAGCAAAAAATTGTTAATGTTAATGTCCTCTATGTATTTATCCTCCTATAGATCATGGTTAAGAATCAATCACAGTGCCTGCACAATTTAGCCATTTGAAATTTACTTATTTACTCATTTATTTATTTATGTGAAAATTGCAATGGGATAGTGGTTGATTCAATTGATTTCAGGTAACAGGTTTGGATCTGAACCCCAGCCAGCTCATTTTGTCATTTTCTTAGGCCACACTCTATTGATTCAGGGGTGCCTCTCTCAGCTCAGGTGTGTCAGTGGATATATAATGTGCTCAGATGGTCAAGAAATCTTTGAAATTGCAGAGGGGAGGGGGTGGGTTTATATCCTCTCACAGTCTCTCTCTGATCCCAGGAGTATGATTTGTTATCTACAAACACTCTAGGAAATGTCAAAAGTTGTGTAGGGGAAAGGGAGTGGGGTGGATTTATCTTAAATGGACAAGCAAACTAGTGGAATAATAATACTTAGTTATTTATTTAAACTGCATTGAGTGACAAGACATATGTACAAGAATTTTTTGTGGAAGAGAATATCACAAATGACTCTGTGGTTACCCTCCAAAATCAAGGAAAACATGGGTTTTCAAAATTTGCCAGGGAAGCATGGTTTCAGATCCCCCCTTCTGGCGGCTACATGCAGTATATTTAACTAGGCCTAATTGCATTAGTTAACCCACTTGTTAAGTTCACACATCTGCCTATAAAAAATTTGAGCAACATTTCCTTGGTTAATTACATAACTTTCTTGCTACTTCATGTAATTCATAAAGACCCTGATAACAGCATCCAAGTTCTTAAAGTTTCTTCACCACACATGCTACAAAACATTTTTGATTCCAAGAAAATGTGTTGTAAGTGTTTGCAACCTTCATACATGTATTTCATGCAGTCATGTTGTCTTCAGTGCACCCCTAATCAATATTTGACTTTAAGTGAATTGTTTCCAAACTTATAGAGTGTACCAAATTATGTTCTTACATGTACTTTCAAACCAAATTATTATATATTTCATTAACATCATGATAAATTAGTGTTTTTTGTCATATATCAACAGAGATTTCATAGTAAGATAAAGACAAAGGCAGAACAAGTCCAACGAAAAAAGATACTGATGACACAGATTCAACATCATCACTGAGTCAGAATGAACTTCTGAAGCAGATGTAAGCTTTAAACTAATATCATTGCTCCATTTCCCCTTTCCAAAAAGAAGTAAAATGGTACCTTCAAGTTATTTCTTTTTAATTTACTGATTCTGTGTTAAAATCCACAGAAATATATTTGATACTGATGAAAAGGTTGAAATTCCCAAAGCTGCAGATTCTCATATGACCTCCTCAATGTTAGATGACGAACTTGTCAAGTAAGTATAGTACATTACTTATTTATTCTCAAAATCTGCCAAGTAATCATCCTCTGAAGTTTCTAAAAATTTCCTTTCAAATTTCCTGAGATGACTTTGTTCTAAATCAAAATTACACTTATGTCTAATTTACAATTTTTCTTTTCTCTTACCCATTTGCTGGTTTACTGTAACTGTGATGATGTAAGAATTCATATGTACACAGTACATGTGTTAATTCCCAGCGGGAGATTGTAGGGTTGGACTGTATTGTCTTAATTTACTTTTCTAAAGTACATTAATTTTGTACTGTCACCTCAAAAGTTCAAGGTTGGATATGACCAGGCCTGTATCATTTTGTTTAGAAACCATTCTTTGCTTCTGAGAAATGAGGGATAGGGCAGTGCTCTAGAGAGTTGGTATCATTCCTTGGAGTGTTAACCCAGAACTTTGTGGACCAATTAATTGCAAATGACACTAAATTTGTTTTTTCTAAATTTATTTATTTTTCCCCCAGTTTCTTTACAATGGTGACCCTCCATGGGAAAACGGACACTAACGCTTTTCCGTTAAACGGTCTCGAAAAACGGTTGTAAACGGATAGTAAACGGCTAACTCGAGCGTTTAAACGGATGCCATTACCGCTTAAACGGATGGCAAAAAATTTAAACGGTTGACCAAAGTCCAAAAACGGATAGCTTAGGCCTTCAAACGGTTGACCAAAAATAAAAACGGATAGCACGAAACGTTAAACGGTTGACCAAAGTTCAAAAACGGATGGCTCACACTGTTAAACGGTTGACCAAAAATAAAAACGGTCAGCCCGAAACGTTAAACAGTTGACCAAAGTCCAAAAACGGATAGCTTAAACCGAGAAACGGTTGACCAAAATCGACAAACGATGAGCCAAAAATTAATGTTTAACGGTTGAGCCGGCGAGATCTTCTGCGGAAAAACTTTCAGAGTGACAACGGATAATTATCCTTTAAAGCGAAAATATTGAGCATGATAATTTGAAAAGTAATAACTAGCATATACTTGCGCATTTTATTTCTGGGTTAATTACTGCCGCTTTCGTGTGACATTCATGAAATAAGCGCAATTTACTGAGAATAGTTTCGCTGCCGAATATCCTGAACGGCTACCGCGAGAAACTCATAATCTTCTCCTTTGTCTATTATTATTATTATTGAAAATGAACTTCATTTTTTCCTGTTCGGAAGTTTCGCGAAACAAAGTTGCATATGCAATGCCGCCACCTTGTCTGAAGCCGAGACGTTTCAAGGTCAAATAACGCAATGAAGTTCCATTGCAAATAAAAGGTCGAATCGGTGTCACGCACCAAGCGGGGCCGTTAAAATGATTGTCAATAAAACCAAGAAAGATGAATCAAGATGATATAAACAGAAAGAGAGTAGCCGATTTAGCAGTCCATCGACTGGGGGTCTGCGAAATATACCAACCCGGATATTTCAACTTAACTTGTTTGTCAAAGGATGCGACGGAAACTCGCTTACTATGATCACGCAAAAGATAAAACCAAAATAAGATACGGTCTTTCTGTATTTCAAGAACCGGCGAGTATCGAGCGAACGTAAGATTGATACTTCGAACTGCCCATAACAGAATGATAGGCAAACAGCCCAAAGCTTCCCGTAGAACTTTAAACGGATAGCTTTTTTTTTAAAACGGGTAAGCAAACCGTTTAAATGTTTTTGCTAGAGCGTTGAACAGATGCAAATTTTTTTAAACGGATGGAAATTTTTTTAAACGGATGAACAAACCGCTTAAACGTTTTGGCAAAAGCGTTAAACGGATGCAAATTTGTTTAAACGGATGAGCAAACCGCTTAAACGTTTTAGATAAAGCGTTAAACGGATGCAAATTTTTTTAAACGGATAAGCAAACCGTTTAAACGCTTTCATGAACCGTTTAAACGGATATAAACGGATAGTAAACGGTTTTGCAGCTTAATCGGAAAAGCGTTAGTGTCCGTTTTCCCGTGGAGAGTCTATTCTTGTAGAGTTTCTTATGATCAGCATCTATCCCTTTGTATTTCATACATACTCTGACAAGAGTTTTACTCACATGTCTGTAATTTTCAGGTGCCCAGTGCAATCAACCAACGGCGCCGTCGATTTTTGGCCATTAAATGGCTTATCAAAGCTGCTCGGGAGCAGCAAAAAGGCAATGCTCGAATGTACAAAAACTTGCCAAGGAGCTGATGGATGCTTACAATAAGGAGGTGGGAAGTCGTTTTTATGGAAGTGTGAGGCAGTTTACAGGGGTGTATTTTTGTTTGTCTTTCGGTCGGATAGTCACGTACAGATATCAGGGATTAAAATAACTTCACTGAAGTAAGACTAGGGCTAGTTAGTTGCGGTTAAAGTGGCTGTTATTTATATTCGACGGGGTGTTACTAACACCAATCATCTAAACATCATCTTTGTGTAAATTTTCAAAAATTATACTTAAGATGTTACCATCGTCAGTGATAATAAAGAACAGATGTGGAAAGGGACTTTAGGTACCCAATAAGGGAAGCATTTCAACGCGTTTATTGCGTGTATATTTCGTGTTTAGAAATTTTGAATGCATAGTACTTCTTACAGTGCGTATTTGCGTGGATAGACATGCTCCAACGAGTAACAGGTTAATTTAACCTAACTGTATCGTCTTGAAAGCAAAATTGTGTTGAAATTGCAGATAAATCAGGAGCTATTATTAGATTTGGCACCAACTTCCCAAACCTAATGATTATCAAGAACGAGGAAGTTGATGGTTTAAGGAAACGGGAATGTTTTTATTCAAACTTTATATTTGAGTGCAACTCAGTCTCTGTTGTTATTATTATTGTTACTAAATTATTATTGTTATTATTATTGTTATTATTTTTATTATTATTGCTATTAATATTGTTGTTATTATTGTTATCTTCATCGCTGGTACCATTCTTTTACATAGCAGGCAAAAACACATGTAACAAATACATGCAATTGAGAGTTTGATATGTTGTTACTTTTTTTATGTATTATTTTTACTCATTTATTTGTTTATTTTTTTGTTATGTTCAGGGTACTGTTATTAATAGGAAGCACGAACTACACAAAAGAGCTGAAGACAACAGAGCTTACGCACACTTTCGGTGGTGGTAATACTGTACTAAAGTACAACAATGAAGCGTTGAGTTCCATGATTTTCTCTCCATTTTCTTGTTTTACGTGGTGTTTCAGCAGAGAAATCGCTGTTTGGTTGAAATGCTGAATGATCTTACTTTGTAAACTCAAAAGTATAGGTCATGGAGGACAAGTCTACAAATACTTTTCTGTCACCAGAAGGCCCTTCCCTATTGAGTATAAAGTAATGTTGTGTAAGAAGTTTGTAGTCAATTTAATCATTTCCTCTTTCTTCATCGTTGTTGTTTGGTTTTTATTTTATTGTCATGTTTGACTTCCGCTTTTCTTCAAGCAATGTATTATATCTGGTTTGACTGTATTTCGGTCGTGAATTTTAAATGTTTAAAAGCGATAACAAGTTATAGCTTTTTGGCAGTTTGATGGTCCATTGCGTTTTATCGCCGAATTATTTTAGTGGCAGTAGCATGTACGTTTCTCGTCTAATGGCTCATCAGTGCGTTTTATCGCCGAATTATTTTAGTGGCAGTAGTATGTACATTTTTCTTCCAATGGATCATCAGTGCGTTTTATGGCCGAATTATGTTAGTGGCAGTAGTATGTACGTTTTTCTTCCAATGGATCATTGTATTGATCTTATCGGTCAACGGGGAATTTGGGGAATAGGACGTGAAGCGTATGCATTCACTCATGAAACAAAGGTGTCAAATTGCTGCTCAACAGAGACACTTTCCGCTGTGTCTAGTCGCATGTCGAGTGTATGTAAGTTGACGACTAGGGAAGTTCTTACACATTTTCCACACTTGCTCTCTGATTTTCTCTCGTTTCTTTCCTGTCATTCTTAGTAACCTTTTTGGTATACTTCATTGAATGATCAAGAACAGGGAGGACCACTGAAGATCATATTTTGCTCATTTTGGACAAGCTTGTGCCATTTCACTATCCAAAACGAGTTACTCCCAAAAACGGATCAATATTCCGTAACGGTGACTCTTTTTTAAGGGAAAGTACATGGACGAGGCATGTCCGAACGATTTGCTGCCCAATAGTTACATTGTGTGGGCCTGGGCTTACGCCAGGGTATGTGGCAGTTTCAGTTTACCACATTATCGGCAAGCGGTTTGGGCCATATATTGCAGCTGAAATCTCTTCGGCAATTACTTTTGTTTTCATCAAGCTAAATCATTAAAATTTATTTTGTCATTCTCATTGCCATAAGTTTTCAATTTAAGATCAATAGCTTTGCAACACAGACAAGTCGACGTTCGCGTGAAAGTTGCGGGAAGGAAACATGCAATATGATAATTTTCGGATGTCCATATGTGTTAAAGCTTGTAACATACAGTTCCTTTTGGACCTTAGCTCTATGCCGTCAACAATAACTGCGAATGCAGTTGAATTTACACGCCTCTTAAAACTTATTATTTTAATATCAGAGCTATATTTGAATGTGAATTTATTTCATTACAATCTGAACTACCGGATGCTTCTTCAACATCCTGAAAGGAGTTAATTATTCATGTCTTTCAAGGAAATTCTCTATCGTGATGTAAAAATGTAATTTATTTATTGCCTGTTTCCCCACTTAACGTCGGTTGAAAATTTTGTATGCCTTAGCTGCAATTGATCAATTAACACACTATATTTCACCAAAGTTTTAGCGCAGTTAAGAGCTGGAGTAAGTCCTGATAGCTTATTTTGTCACATTTTAATATAAAACGAAAAGTAGGATATTAATTACGGAAATAGCTCGAGTGATAAATTGTTTGAAAGGGAAAGTGACCACAGCGCATTTTACGTGCGTGATGGAGATGAGTGACATCTGATTGATGGTTCAATAATCGAGGTGTCCGAATCAAATGAGAGAGTCCAAGGGTTTTTGATTGTCATGGCAACGTGGAGCTAGCATGTGTGTCCCAACCAATCGTGTCAATGCATCCTCGTGATCGCCATTACCATATATGGTACACCTATATGGTACACCTCTGGACTCTATTCAAATTACCCCAGGACAAGATATTCATGATTTGGAAAACAGTATTTACAAAATGTTTCTCAGTGAAATGATAAAGAACTAACTTGCTAGCCGAAACCGTCGATCAAAGTCCTTGTATGTTCTCTCAATAAATTCAGTGCAATAATTATGCAAATTTCATTCATACATTCAAGATATTATTCTCCTAAAAAGGCGACGTACCACTCGGCCTAATTCTCGGAAAAATCTCTAAATATTCTTGATAGTTTCTCAGAATTTTGCTGCTTTGAATTAACCTGTTTTCGAGCTTTTTACGAAAATATATTTTACACGCCATCATTCATAGGAACGCAGTGAGTCTTTAAGCGAGTGTATCTACCTAAAATCAACTTCTAAGCGCCAATAAGTAGACCATATGTATAAAGCGAAAGCAGGAAGACCGAGATAGCGGCCTGAAGGAGACACTATTCTGCATACAACTCCTTCGTTTTGACCAAAAATTATTCCTCTAAATTCTAGTGAACTAACAGAAAATATGACGTTATATCTCCTCCTTTGCATCAAGCTAAAACTATTCAAGTTTGCAATGTGTTAGTAACAGCCTAAAGAAGATAAAGGAGAGACCGTGACTTCAACGGTTGTAAAATGAAAGTGCGTTAAATAATGTTCGCAGTAGATTAAGCGACAAGATCCAAATTTGTAACAAAAGAGAATAAAATATGTTTGTGACAGTTCAATTCTACAGCATCATTATCTATTCTACTTTAAGATTTCGGTGAAATTTCGAGCATGTTTCGTTTTGATTTCGGTTTGGCCACCACATGCCCTGTTAATTCTCGGCGATTGATTTTGGTGCAGATCGTCTGTAAATTGCTCACATTTTGCGCGATGCTCACGTTGCACCAATTTCTATGTAATCTTGACTAACAGCATTTCACGATTTTAAGATATATTTTACAAACGTTTAATAAATGTGTTTTTAAACCATTTTAAACACTACCGTTGGAACGAATTTCACCGATGAGATTGAAACGCCATGTTAATACTGTGAAACTCGGTCACTCTACCGGCAGTTGTTGCCAACAAGATATTTAGGCCAGTCCAACGCTTAGGCTGGATCAATTGATTGATGATTGATGTCATCCCAGCTTAGTTTCCTTTTCAATTCATCCCATCTCTCAATCGCCTGACGTTTAAGGTCTCCCTGTTCTCTCGCAATGTCTTCTTCGATGAATTTCAATTTATACAAGTATTCTTCATTATAACGGTCTGGAAGTACTCTCTGGTACATCATCGCTTGCACTCGCGAGCACATTTGACCAAGAAGAATGAAAGCATTCTCAACTGGATCAGGCAAAGACTGGCTACCTCTTCCATAAGACTGCACTAGTTGCATACTTTCTTGGAATTCCTTTTTCCATTTGAGGTCGTCTTCTTCTTTTTGGTCGCGTTCCTTCGTCATTCTCTGAATATTCTTCGACAGTTTCTCTATGGTTAGTTTCATTTCTTTTTTGTCTTTCTCGCTTTTCTTGCGTGCTTCCCTCGCATCCTCCCATTCATTCTTCAAGGCTTCAGTAAAGAGCTCCAAACTTTTCAGCGCATTTTCAAGCTCTCTGATCCTATCTTTCAGGACAATTATTTCTTTATCCTTCGATGCCAATGAAATCGTCAAAACCTTGATTTCTTTGGCTCTCTCGTCGTTTTGGTCTTTCAAATCCTTAAGTTCCCTTTTCATGGCTGTTATTTCTTTATCCTTCGACTCCAGTAAGATCTTAAAATCCCTGATTTCTTTGTTCTTTTCGTCGGTTTGGTTTTTCAAATCCTTAAATTCGAGTTCGACATATTGTAGTTTCTTTTCCAATATTTTCCTCTCGGTTTCTAGTTTATCAACTTTGTCCTTCAGCGCTTCGATTTCTTGGTTCTTAGACTCCAAGGTAATCTGTAAGTCATCGTTTTGAGCCCGTAAATCTTTCAAATCCTTGTTTAACCTTGACAGAGTCTTGTCTTTCTCTTCGATTTCCTTTTTTAAAGACTCGATTTGCCTGGTGTGGTTCTCTACTGTCTCTGGGTCGCGGTTCAGGGCTCCTATGATACCGAACAGAGTTGGTTTCGTCACTATGTCGGTAGCTTCCTCCCGTCTTCGTCGATTTTCGCTCATCTTGTTGCCAACTTTAATGTCGTTTACTCGACACAGCTCTGACTATACCTTCGGCAATGGTGTATCAGTGGAGCACGCAGTTGGCTGGTTGTACCTTGTTTGATCGCTATGACGTGTTCTTCTCTAATATCAATTTGTACGCATGTTTATTTTATGGTTGCCACTGACACAGGGTTATAAACTGGGTGTTATAAATTTTACCCCGGGTTTCTCCCTGAAACGTGATATTTTAAAAATATAGATTTTCCCTACGGTGGCTCAGTTTGCTGCTCTGAAACATAATGCTACGAAAGTATGGAGGTTTATAGATTTAGCCCAGATTTCTGCTCTAAGACATATTTCTTCTGGTTTCGAAAGGATGATCATGTGTCTGAAAATATTTTTTAAGATTCAAAAATTAGCTGATATATTTAAGGCTTATATTTTCTGAGTGTGTGCTTCTTGACAGAACTCAAAGCGAACACCCGGTGATATTGTGCTAAAAAAGCATTTTAAGGCTCTTTGTCAAAAGGCAATTATTGGTTAAGTTAGAGGTATGCGTAGTCTGCGTGTGTGTTTGCTTTTTTTTCTCGAAGCGGAAAAGGTTGATTAAACATTCGGTAAAAGACTTTGAAATCTAGCAGTGTTCTGAAATGGTTCCTTTACTAGTCAAATTCTGTATATGTCAAGAAATGCGAGAGAAGATTTGGGAACTCGGAGCTAGCACCTCACAACACGACACGCGGAGAGTCTAATTGCCCACAACCAAGACATCTTTCCAAGAAGACCATCCGTAGGCCGTTGGTTTGTGTACATATTTTTATGAAAGTAGGTTTAATGATGTGTAGTTCTTTCGTTTTAGGAAATCTCGGACTTATCGTTCACTCCGTTCTCAACCGCAACCACAACCGCAACCTCAGCCGGCTCTTTTGCTCTCCATTTTTCTCGACGTTTGCATTTGCTTTTTCTGCTCTGAAATATGATATTTTGTAAGGTTAGATATCCGTTATTGATCCCAAGCTTTGTGCTCTGAAACACAATATTTCGAAAGTGTGATTTCTTAGTTGTCCCAAAGTTTTTTCTCTAAACAAATACTTCCGAATTATAATTATAAACGTTTTAAGAACTTTCTAAGCCTATGATAGAAGTCGTATTTGAAAAAAAAAATGTCTTGAAAGCGTAAATGCCCCTTTGTGGGACTCACAGGATAGACTTCTTTCGTCCGCATCTTTCGGCTTTTTTATGTTCTTTTTGCGTGTTTGTTTGTTTGTTGCTGTTGTTGTTTTATTTTTTGGTAATGTGGTCTTTGATTATATCAAACCCTGGTCTGACGGCCTATAACTTCAAACCCGCACCATGAAAGGGATAGTATTGGGGTCACTTAAAGCGCTCTTCTTGTAATTTTCCCCTAAGGGATGAGAGAAAAAATGGGAAAGAAGAGTGAGGGACTGGAACAAGAACTCCACGACTCCGCACGACCAAAGACTAAGTTGCGCATTATCTCTTAAGACATCGGCCGTTTTTTGGCATTTTCTGTATATCTAAAATTGGTAAAAATGACATTGTTGTTTCTTTTCCCACATTTTGTGCGCACGCTTTTCCTCTTCTCCACTAAGAGCCTAGTAAAGTTATCAAATATCATACTTTCCAATAGAATCAAAATTCCGCAAAACGCCTCACGTTGAAGTCAAACATAAAGTACACACTTCACAGCGACTCAGTAAATATTCGCTCATTTTGTTCTAGGTACACGATATCATATCTTGAAATGTCGTGAAATAAACATAGGCAGGAAACAGCTCAGGCAAGACGAGTTATCATCATTCTACAGTCCGTGTTTTGATTTTATTTGACTTTTGCAATGTTGCAGTTAACAAAATTCTCCGGTCAAAGGAAAATTTTTATTCTGCTAAATTGCCCAAATGAGTGTAATTTTTATAAGGGTTGAAGGGTTATTAGCTTAGGTGCCTCGTCGCGATAACAGTGCTGACTCAGCAAATCCATATGTTAGACGCTGTAAAAACTGCCAAATCAGTAAATTGTAGTTGTTGTATTACCCATGGATCTTAAGGTTTCTCTGTTGTTTCCCAAAATTGGATTTATATTAAATAATGTGTAGTTAGACAGATCAGTCAGATCAGATCAGAGCGAAATTCCTTTGAATGATCTTCCAGCTCAGGTGCCGAAATTTGGGAACTTCTTCAAATAGGGACTTTAGGGCATCAACCTCACAATTCAAAATGTTTGCACAAAAACCCATACATGTAGGTTTGTAGGTGATGCTACAATTTTCCTTATTGTAGCTTTGCACCTTGGCTGCTGTTGAACATGATTTGAGACAGTTTATCGGGAGAGACCTCAGTACCAAGCACTAAAGTCGGACGTGTCTTATGTTGAGAGTTGGAGCCTTTATTTTTTAATTTATTTTTGTTTTACTTGATTTTCTTTAGTACATTCCTTTATTTTCCTGTCTTCCTCCGCAGTTATTGTCTTGCTTATGTAATAAACCTTCTTTTCCCTTCTCTCAAAACCTTACGGTTTTGAGCATTTTTATCCGTTAATATTTAAATCTATGTTCCATTTTCATTGCTAGTACTATAATATTTCACATAACTTGGTAGGAAAGGCTTGGCAGCGACAGTAAACCACTTACCTTCATGTGCGATTGTCACACTAGCTACAGGATTTACTGTTGTTTGACTCTACGTATAACATTTGATGAATATTTCCTTGCCGTCGGTCCTACCAACCTAAAATCACTAGTCATTGGTAGAAAAGGTTGGTGGAGTACAGTAAGGGGAACAACATATCTTATGACAACTCGTTGGATTTACATGAATTATAAATACGCCTGTCGCTGAAGGTAATTTCTAGGAAACGTTGCCCACCAAATAAGTATGGCGCGGTGTGGGAATTTCTAGGAAAAGATCTATTTGTTTTCTTGATCTGTGGTGAAATACGTGAGTGTAAAGCCTGAAAACGCTGCCATAACGCGACACAGAGAAAAGCCTTAACCTTGTAGCCATCTAGTTGAGATTCGCTCAGAGAAGCAGTAAGCTAAGGAAAGAAACACGAACATGAATGTTATCGAAGTCATGTTCCTTACATAATTAGTGATTATGATGTCAAAGGGAAGTTCTATGATAATTGTAGGCTGTTTGGAAAAATGATCTAATTTCGTTGGGTTTTTTCCTCAACTGTTTGGTTTAAGATCTAGCATTAACACGGAAGTAACAAGGAGGCGTTTTTCGAGCTCAAAATACAGGTTGATAGCATTAAACGAAAATGAAACTTTGTTGCATCAGTTGATCTCCCAGCGGGTATTTTCACAATACAATTCCTTTTAAGTCGGCCAATGATTAGGAATTTGGAAAAAATTAGTTCGGTTGTTGATGTCGAAGAGGACCCTTCCAACTCAACCTTGTACTCGAGAAGTTTTTCCCAGATGTATCTCTCGATCAAAGGAGAGAGAAATTATTTGTTTCCAATGGAAACACATTTCTATATCCACCCGCGCTGGTTTTTCTAAGTAAACATGGAGACGTTTTTTTTTCATTTAGCATTTTTTCTGTTTCATTTTGTAATTATATTTGTCAACCCACACCAAGTTTTAACTTATTGTAACGGGCTGCTTTTTTAAAAAGCTATGTAAGGAAATTGGGGATGGGGACAAGTGACACAACAAAGTTTCCCACAATCCTAGACGAGAAGCTAAAGTCGCGCATGATTACTTCAACAGCTTTCCGGGAAAACCACCAAATGACCGTGCGTTTATGTTTAAGGCGTATTTCTCAGAAAATATGTTTAAGGCGTATTTCTCAGAAAAAGCGAACATAATGATGGTGTAGTGTTTAATTTAGCACTGCCATGGGGATCATATTCTGAACTTAGGGAAACGTCGTGTTTTTCTCGAATTATTAAGGCTTTGCAAAGACATCAAATGACTCAAAGCAAAAACCAGTCGATTCTTAAGCGAATAGAAATGAAAATTAAAGAAGAATTCCTCATATATTTGCCCGGTTGTGTGTTATGCTTATTGTTTTTTATTCCATAATGCGTTACAAGAAGTATTTCCATATCTTATCCAAGCATCGTGTCACCACGAGGTCAGTCAGACTTAAAAAAAATTGATCATTGTACAATTATGATTGAAGTCGATTTCGTGGAGAGCTTAGTGTACATCCGTAATGATCAGAAACGGGAAAGTAAACATGTTGGTGTATTGTATATACACGGATGTGTATATACAATATTTTTTTCTGCAGCGTTTAAAACGAAGTAATTTAACGATTAAATGTTGAAACTGGCTCAGTATTTTGACCTAAGGGTCTGACTGAAGTCTCAAATTCCAACTTGAAGAAATGTGTAGCTATGGATTGTATCTAACAAGGAAAGCACGGGGGGAATCATGTATCTGTGATATCGCACTGAATGTGGCCAAGATGAGACAGTGCTTTGCGTGGTTGTAGGAAAAAAAACCAAAGAAAACACTTAAACGAATCCACTGCTTTGACCTCTTGTACTTACAATTTGATGAGTCGTTTACTTGAGTTAGGCCCAGCCAGGCAAAACTGGATAAAGAAAGCTTATGCAAATTATTTTCCGGCTTTATGAGAATATTCATTCATAGCTTTGGTGTATATTTCGATGTAGAGACGTACCTAGCCGCAATTTGAAATAGAGGAATGGCGAAAGTGTACATTACAGACGTATTTTCTATACGAAGATACCAGGCTTACAGCAAATAATAGAGGAATGACAAACCTTTTATCATTAGATTTCGATTCCACACCCCTGATATATTCACAAAGCGCCCTATATTTAATTTCCTTTTTACTTTGTACAATGTTTATGGGCAGAATTAGGTAATGCCATGATCCGAATAGTAAACAGGATCATGCAAGGTGCCAATCTCTTCTGTCGTAATCCTGTCATGCTATATCGAACCATGCAGTTTTTCAAAAGGATAGCAGATGTTTTTCATCTATACTGATCAGCAGTCGAATTTTCATACGTTCCTTAGTCAATTTACTTACGTGTGTAGATAATTGCAGCCGCACGGTTAATTTTTCCTCGAATTCTCACATATTATTTTGCCCGTTTACTCTGACAGTGAAGCGCTTGATACCATAATCAAGTATCTTGCAACGGTACTGCTTGATATTTTTGCAGTATGACGAATAAAGCAAAAACAAAACAAGAAAGTGACCTGCTGCGTAATGCAATTCAACAAGAGTTCAATTTCTCGGAAATCCACTTACTCTTCAAATAAACCCAGGCAAAAGCATAATTTTCAAAGCTGAACACGCAAGTAAGTTTCGTTTTGGAATGTACACAGAAACAGTGAGGAAAAGATGTCATTAATTTTATAATTTGCATATGTATGTTTTTCTTTACCGATGTGAGTTCTTTGTGCGCGATCCGAGAGAACGACGATGGATGAAAGCTATGAATGTGGTTTCAGGTCAGTTTTGTCGTTTACTTCGGTGAATTCCCGTGTATAGCGGATTAATTGATCTCACGGAAATTGTGATTTTGAGCTGACATGGCTTTTCCTTTCTCAATCCTGAAATAGTAGAATACTTGAAAGAAAGTAAAAGTTGAAATACCCCTAGAACAGAGTTATGTCTGTCTGCCGGCAAACGGAAGTCTACCATGAGTGTTTGAATCTGTATTTAATATTATCAACAGAAGAAGTAGAATGGCTGCTTTACAGACGAGGCTCAGCATTAGGTAAATACAGTGAAATTTTACATAATTCTTCACCTTTTCTCCGCGCATCATACGGCGAACATGTGACCTAAGCTCTGATGCAAGCCACGGTATAACTGCAGTAGCCATTCTGTCAACGAGCGAGGCAAACTGGTTTCGCATTTTAACCCCCAAAAAGCAACTGTTTTATTCTCTTATGAGCATTTCGATTCAAATTTTTTTGATATAATCCTCAAACAAACATATTGTTTGCGACCTTACATTTACGTCATGACGTTGTAAATCTTAGTCTCTGTATATCAGCTTGTGAAGCATAGTTCCTTTTAGGTGAAGCTCAATCCTATGGACATTAACTAGGATTAAAGACACATGTTTCTATTATCCTTTCTTTGTAATAAAGTAGCCGCTAAATTTGAATTTAAAACTATTTCAGCGATACCAATAAAGCACAAACATATGACTCACTCCATTGTCTGAACGTTTTTCCACATAGTTATCAACTCATTCACTCGTTTCAAAGACAGCCAACCTTTCAGGTTACCTTTGGAATCCATGAGTTTTGCGGCTGCTGTAAGGCCTTCCTCCGATAAAGGGGTTGGATGGGCATCCACATTTCGGCTTTCCTGGAGTGCTTTCATGGCATCTTCGTAGCATTCATCCCATTTCAACTTTTCTTGCACCTCGTCCCACTTTTTCTTTGATCGCTGCTTTTCCTCCTCCAACTGAGGCAGTTTTTCCAAATCGCGCCTAATATTCTTCATCTTGTAGTTTCTGTTTGACTGGAACGAATTCGGGAATATTATCTTATACAACTTGTTCTGGAATTGTCGACACAGCTCCCCCAAAGTAAGCGAGGCATGCAGTTCCCAATCGGCTCTCTGAAGGTGCCTTGGTAATGGAGAAGTAAGCATTTGACGTCCTCCTGCCCTTTGGGTTGCAACTGATGGCGGCAGCGACTCCTTGTGTTGTGATTCTCGAATCTCCTTTATCTCTTTCTTCATTAATTGGTTTCTACTCTCCATCCTGCCCGTGGCCTTGTCGAAATTTTCTTGTAATTCCATGTTTTTCTCTTGCTGGGCCATTTTTGCTTCGTTCAGTTCCTCGATATCCTTCTCCATTCGACCGACTTTGACTGTGAGAGACTTCAGCTCGTCCTCTAATCCTTTCTTGTCGCTCTCGAGTCTCTTAATTCTCGCTTTAAGGGCTTGGATCTCTTCGTTTCTGGTCTTGAGCGCCACAGTTAACTCATGGTTCTGCTCCTGCAAATTTTCCACGGCTTCGTTTAGTTCTTCGATTTTTTTGTCCTTTTCATCGATTTGCTTTTTGAGAGATTCGATGTCTTCGCCATGACTAATTACGGCCTCGCTTATTCTTGCTCCCTCTTGATGATGTACTTCTCTCGTAAAAGTAATTCCTATGGGAAATCCGATCGATCTTGGATCAAAATCTTCACCCGCAAGTTGTCGAAGTTGGTCGTCCATAATCATGGCTGCGGGTAAGACGTAATGTTTTGGTTGTGTACCTTGGCGAAAGGTTCTGCGAAAATTCCGTTTCACTTTTGGTCAGGTGAAACTTGTGTGCGTCAGCGTAACGGTAAGCTGGCACCCACTCGCAATGCGACTCGGCGTTTTCTTTAACCAATCAAATGTCTTGCAGCAAGAACATGTGGCTGATTAGTTGACATAAACAATGCAAATTTTCTCCTCTTTGACTTGTTTATAGGCTTTAGTTTCTTAGAACCTCCAATTTACTACCTATGTCTCTACTGACCAAAAATAAATTTATACTTACGCGCTACTTCAAATACTTTATCAGATATTCTTTGTAAGATTTATGATTGCGCCAAACGGCAAGCGGAAGTTCATGGCCAATTCTGAGAAACAGATATTCTGGTGATGATCTTACCAATTTCCTAGAATTTCGTTTCTTAGCAGCCTGGTCTTAATAAGCGTTTAAGCAATTACGCCTTTATGATGAAATTTCAAAAGAACCTCAAATATGTAGAGAATAAGCTTCGAAGATGTTTTTAAGTGAAGTAGCGTTGAGGCGTGTGTATGTATCTAGGTAATTAATTTTCTAAGGCATGTCAGATAATTTGGAACTTCATAACTTTAGTACAATAAAATGTAACCATGGGAAAGCATTGATATAGAGCTGATCATTCGAACAAAACGTTAACTCATACTGATAAACTACAGTTATTTAAAATGCCAAGGCTTTCTATACTTTGATATTATTTCAGATGATTTTTAATCATTTAGGAACTAAGTTGCCTTTTGACAAGAAATGGAGGTAATAATAGCAGGGCTTATCTCCATGAGCTCGAGAAACTTGAACCTGTGATTTTGTTTGCTAGGTAGCGAGAGCTCGAAATAACCTCGTGAAATTCCGTCATGTGGTGTCCAAAACTTGCAAACAGTTCCTATGTTATCAAAAGAGTAAGGAAAAGGTGTAGACACCATAATCCTATGTAAATCACAATTTTAAAAAAGGCAAACAAAAAAGTTGCATAGTAAGCACGGTCTGCGCGGACTGCACAGTCTGCATGGTCTGCAATCTGCGTTTTATCATGAGAGAAGAAATTGTTTCATAAGCGTTCGAATCCCACAGGATTTGCTCGGAACACCAACATGGCAACGGACCACACGTTTCTAGTTATGATAAACTTTGAACAAAGGTATATATGGATATCCATGGCAGCCGGGAGAGGTCGAATTTGCGGAATTTAAACGTAAACCGCTTTCTTTAATATTTGGCATTCGGAATAACACATTTGAAGATTTCATAAAGTATCATATCTCGGTGCGAATAAAATAAGATACTAACAGATTTCAGGGTCAAACAATATTTTCTGGAAAAGAAAATAGCGGCGGGCCATCTTAAACCGTTATAGAATCATTGCTCTGGAGAATTCATGGCTGACGTAACGTGACTTGACTTGGTTAACCTTTTAAAGAAAAAAGGAAATATGGAAAAGAGAATCTGTTATTCTTGGAAAATTACCGTGTAAATGCAGATCTTTCGCGATTTTGCAAAGGTTTAAGTGTAGTTGAGTTGGTTGAACACCATTTTATACGCAATCCCATAATGTCGAACATCATCGCCAATTACATATAGGAAAACAAGCTTTTCTTAGTCACAGTCTGCCATTTATTTGCGACATATATGGGGTGTCATAAAAATTGTATTTCAGTTTAAATTTTTCGTCAATTTGTCAATGATTAGGCAGGTTTTTAAAAATAGAATTTGCTTGACTAAGCTCTTTGCTTTGTGCATCATCATCATGGGATACCATTGCCGGACAAACCACAACCGTTCCTGGTGTTTAGTATTTTACCTAACAGGTGATATTTTCAAATCTTTTCGTGTCATCCAAATTTGTAGGAAATGGGTAAACCAACATCCAATATCTTGGAAGTAGAGAAAAACATAGATTCGTTGTTATGCTGTAAAAATCTAAATGAAACTTTCGTTTCGTGGTAATAGGCAAAAATAAATATAGGAACTGTGTTAGAAAAGACACCCAAACACATGCAATAAATTCATACCCATGCAATGTGCATGAGATTTGTCGCGAAACTATTAAATTTCCTTAGAATTTGATAGCAAGCATTCATAATCAAGCGAGTCAATACAAAGTTTGAGTAGCACCAGTTTTTAGATTTTAAAGCGAATTACGGAGAAATAAATTTTGTCATTCTGACGCTACCACATGCATCAGTCTGCTTTGGCAAAAAAATTATGCGATGCAAGCTGAAACAAATGCATGAATATATTTTCGGTGAACGGCGTGCATAACCATGAGTACCATTACAAGATGAAAGATACTGTCATTTTTCCCCTTTTTTCCGCTTCTGCAGAGAAAAAGTAATTGGAAGAAAAAAGGGAAAAGAAAGAAAAAAGGAATTCTAGAAATGGGAGAGTGTCATTCATCAGACAGGTTTCTAAAAGTAGAATTTGCTTGACTGAGCTCTTTTGCTTTGTGCGGGATCATTATCGGATACCATTGCCGGACAAATCACAACCGTTTCTGGTAGTTAGTGTTTACCTAACAGATGATATTTTCAAATGGGTACACCAACATCCAATATCTTGGAAGTAGAGATAAAACATAACTCCATTGTTATGCTGCAAAAATACAAATGAAACCTTCGTTTTGTCGTAATAGGCAAAAATGAATATAAGAACAAGCTTAAAGGAACTGTGTTAGAAAAGACACCCAAACACATGCAATAAATTCATACCCATGCAATGCACATGAGATCCGTTGCGAAACCATTGAGATTCCTAGAATTTGATATCGAGCATTCGTAATCAAGCGAGTCAAAACAAAATTTCAGTAGCACTAGATTTTCAGATATTAGAGCGAGTTACAGAGAATAAATGCTGTCATTCTGACGCAACCACATGCATCAGTCAACTGTGGCCAAAAAAATCATGCAGAGAATCAAGCTACATTTCCAGGTGTGTATGCCATTTTTACACCAGGCTTCTCGCCTGAACACAACCTTGATTTGCTACACAGTTTTCAAACGAACTCCGTACCACTTAGTTAAACCACAGGAATACAGGTTATTGGAAAGAAGGCACATATCATTCATCTATACTGATGCCGCTGTAGTTGAAGCTTGAAAATTTATAAATAAAGTGGAAATAGAAACAGATTTTTCTTGTATCCCTGCTGTTTTAAGCAAGTTAGAGGGGAAGGGGCGCTTATTTGATATTCGAGGGAGGATGCCCTTTAAGAGCGTGAGCGCTTATTCGAGGAAATACTGTCTATCGAAACGTTGCATTGAAAGATTAATTTCAAACAATGGGATCCATGACCTTGGTACTTGAAAGCTCCTACGAACAATAGCAAACAATCCTCTTTTGTCTTTGCAAGTATTTCATAATTTAACTGTTCACGATCTTGCTAGACCTATGTATTAATCGAGAACTGCAACACAATAAAAAATATCGTAAAAAATGTATCACTTTTCCGGCCTCGGACATGACTTCCCTGACCCCTCTCTAGTCGTCTCTCACTTGGCCAGTCGCATCGCGGAAGGTCTGTGAATTGGGGTGAATTTTTTTGGAAAATTCACGATATGGAAATGATATCTTAGCCCAAAATTATCCAGAAACAACTAAAGATACTTTTAAGAAACGACTAAAGCGCGGTTTGGTTTTCAGCGCTCGCATTCTTAGCATTATTTCGACTCTGTTATACAATTGAAACAAATCTCCAAGGTCTCAGATCAATCTTATGTTATGTTTTAGAATGAGCCGTCCCTTACTTGGGTCATCAGAGCTATGCACATATGATTGATGTGTTTATCTTTTTTTTAATGAAGCATAGTGTTTTAATGACGTGTTGGGGTGTGAACCAATAACAACCAAGGTCACCTCGTGATGCAAGTGTGGGCCAGTAATTGATGTTTCTGAGAATTGGGCGGATGACTTCCTTTCTATAATTTCTGAGAAATATCATGTGTTACCCTTCAATTCTTCCACAACACACTTCGTAGGTCATACAAATAATTGTTCTTTTTGGTTAGAATTGAAAATAAATAACAGTAGTTTCTGACCATTTCACATTTCAAAGCGGTTGACCATCCTTCTGAGTATCAGAAATTGCAATTGTTCAAAGGAATAGCAAATATTTTTCATCTATATGCTAATCAGCAGTCGTACTCGGTTTACATGTGAGAAGGATAATTGCGGTCGTGCGGTTCATTTTTTACCTCGAATTATCATGAGTGTTTCCCATATTTTCCACCTTTGAATAAAATATGCCTCTTAACTCAGACACTGAAGCGCTTGATAAAATAATCAAGTATCTTGCCATAGTAATTCCTGATATTTTTGCGTTATGACGGAAATGAACAAAACAGTGACCTGTTGCGTTATGCAATTCAACAAGAGTTCAATTTCTCGGAAATCCACCTACTCTTGGAATTAACTAGATAAAAGCATAATTTTCGAAGCTGTACAGATAAATAAGCTTCGTTTTGGAATGTACACAGAACCAATGAAGAAAAACTCATTACTTTTATAGTCATGAACTATGTATGGTTTTCTTTATCGATGTGACTTCTTTGCGCGCGATCCGAGGGAAATAAGATGGATAAAAGTAATGAATATGGTTTCAGGTCAGGTTTGTTTTTACTTCAGTGAATTCCTGTGTATAGTGGATTAATTGGCCTCGCGGAATTTGCGATTTTGAGCTGACATTGTTTTTTCTTTCTCAATCCTGAAATAGAAGAATACTTGAAAGAAAGTGAAAGTTGAAATACCCTTAGAACAGAATTATGTCTGTCTACCGGCTTACAGAAGTCTAGCATGAGTATTTAAATCTGTACTAAGTATTAACATTAGAAGAAGAGGAATCGCCTACTTTACAGACGAGGCTCAGCATTGAGTAAAAACAGTGATATTTTGTGGAATTTTCGGTGTTCGCATTAAAATTCGTCACCTATTTCTCCGCGCATCAGTTGTGACCGAGGTTCTGATGGAAGCCACGGTATAATTACAATCAGCCATTCTGTCAGCGCGCGAGGCAAACTGGTTTCGCATTTTAACCTCGATAAGGCGACAGTTTTATTCGGTTATGAGCATTTTGGTTCAACTTTTTTCACATTTCAATCCTTAGGCAAAAAGGATGTTTGCGACCACACAATTAGGCTAAATTTAAACTTCAAATCTGTTGATGATTTACATCGAGAATCGAAACGGTTTTTCTTACTCCCAAGTGAAACATTTGATATAATGTTCAAATAGTTATCCCTAATAGAATCTAGTTTACAATAAAGAAATAAAACATCGTGACTTTGTAAATGTTCGTCTCCATATTTTAGCGTGTGAAACATAGTTCCCTTTAGCTGTAGCTCAATCGCATGGATAGTAACTTAGAATGAAGTCACAAGTTTCTATTATCCTTCCTTGGTAATAAAGCAGCTAAATTTGATTTTAAAACTATTTCAGCGATACCAATAAAGCACAAGCAAATGACTCACTCCATTGTCTGAACGTTTTTCCACATAGTTATCAACTCATTCACTCGTTTCAAAGACAGCCAACCTTTCAGGTTACCTTTGGAATCCATGAGTTCTGCGGCTCTTGCAAGACCTTCCTCCGTTAAAGGGGCTGGATGGGCATCCACATTTCGGCTTTCCTGGAGTGCTTTCATGGCATCTTCGTAACATTCATCCCATTTCAACTTTTGCTTTACTTCGTCCCACTTTTTCTTTGATCGCTGCTTTTCCTCTTCCAGTTGAGGCAGTCTATCCAAATCGCGCCAAATATTCTTCATCTTGTAATTCCTGTTTGACTGAAACGAATTCGGGAATATTATCTTATACAACTTGTTCTGGAACTGTCGGCACAGCTCTCCCAAAGTGAGCGAGGCATGCAGTTCCCAATCGGCTCTTTGATGGTGCCTTGGTAATGGAGGAGTAAGCATTTGACGTCCTCCTGCTCTTGGGGTTACTATTGATGGCGGCAGCGCCTCTTTGTGTTGTGATTCTCGAATCTCCTTTATCTCTTTCTTCAATACTTGGTTTCTACTCTCTAGCTTGCCTGTGACCTTGTCAAAATTTTCTTGTATTTCCATGTTTTTCTCTTCTTGGGCGGTCTTTGCTTCGTTCAGTTCTCTGATATCCTTTTCCATTCGGCTAACCTTGACTGTAACAGACTTCAGCTCGTCTTCCAAGTCCTTTTTATCAGTCTCGAGTCGACCGATTCTCGCCTTGAGGGCTTTAATCTCCTCATTTCTAGACTTGAGCGCCACGCTTAACTCTTGATTCTGCTCCACCAGACTGTCCATTGATTTACGTAGCTCATCGATTTCTTTGTTCTTCTCATCAATCTGCTTTTTGAGAGACTCGATATCCTCAGTGTGCTGAACAACAACCATTTCGTTGATTCTTGCACGCTCTTGATACAGTTCTCTTCTTACAGTGACATTCATCCCGAGTAAAGCCGCCATTGGATCAAAGTCTTCGCTCGGTGCAATCTGCCGGAGTTGTTCATCCATGATCATGATTGTGGGCAGGATGTAAACGGCGATCTTCGTAGCCGAAACGGTACGAAAAATTCGGCTCGTCCCTTTCTTACCAAGTCAGAGTTATGGGCATCAACGTGACGGTGGGCAGGTAGTCGCTCTTCATAATTTATGACGCGGCATTTTCTCCGACCAATCAAATGTTTTGCAACAAGACCAACGAGACGAGGCTGATTTGTTTGCGTTAAAACTGCTCATATCCAAGGATGGAAATGTTTTCTTTTTTACCTTTATTATAGCCTTAGGTCGCCACAGTAAGTATTTTTTCTTACTTGGCATCATTAACCAAAAATATATTAAATGTAAGCGTTGGATCGACTTATCCGCAGTTATTTCTTGTGAGATATTCAACCATGCGGAAACGGAAGGTCATAATCGATTTCTAAGAAACTGATTGACTGATGGTGTTCGTGTTATTTTTCAATACTATATCCGTTTTGTTCTTTGAGTGGATGTGATCGATTTGTACATCGTACTGCGATTTAAAGATCTTGAAGTAAAATATTCCGTTCGAAGACTGAATACTCTCTAAAGTTAGAATTGCTTGGCTGAGCGCATTCTTTAGCGCCTGCGTTATTTTGGGGTGTCACTGCCGGACCAATCAGAACAAATCATGCACGTCACTATTTAAATAACAGGAAATTGTGGAAAATACATTGGAAACGTCAAATTTCTGAGAAACGGGTGCTTTGAATGCCTTTATTCGGGAACAGAGAAAACCATGACTATGTTGTTTGTGCCATCGACGAATGAATGTATTATTTTGCGATTATAGACTACAATACACATAAAGGAAATGTAATGGAAGAGGCATTAAAAAACCGACCAAATCAATACACTTTAAGTGCATAAGAGATCCATAGCGAAACCATGCATATAGATCCATAGAATATAACGATTGGCTTTCTTTATCGACCATTGCAAAACAGAGTCTGAGTAATAATAATTTTTAGACACCATAACAAATTGAGAGAAAAGTAAATCCAATTTCGTTTCAATACATCTCCATCTAAAAGTTTCTTATTGCCAGAGAATCCCTCGCGAAGAGAATATAAACATACGAGAGTATATAAGGGTTGCCCTACATCAAGTTTGCTCGAGACCATTTCTGTAAATTTCTCGTGATAAGTTTACCCTACAAATTTATATCAATTGCAACCTAATCAACCTAATTTTGAAAAAAGGGAAAACTGTAACCTAAAGAGATTTAGTTGGCCTTTGTTTCAGTACTACATCACAACTGACTATATAGTTACCAATCGAACTTAGAACCATTAAGTTGAATTAGTGAAATACAGTTTGTTGGCCCACAGATGTGCTAACCAATCCAACACTTCACTTCCCTTAAGAACTAACCCAAATTAGCATACAAAGTCTAAATATCTAAGAAATCGAAACAGGAGTTGGCTAAAGTTGAAGTGTGTTGCAACGAAACATTAATTGCAAATAATAACATCGAATTACGAAGCGAAAGCGTCCGTGTGTCGACATACTTTTGTGATTTTAATTCCGATTAGTATAGAGAAAAAAAATAAGAACAGTATTGATACAAGTCATCCTTATACTTAGCTCCATCATCGTAGTCGTAGCTATGAAACGACAAATTCTCACCTAATACAAACTACGAAATCAATTCAGTTTACTTTAGCTTGGAACATCACCTACATGACTTGTATAACTATCGAAGCCTGTACGCTCACTTCAAGAAGACGTAATTTCTTCCAATCACACCATTTCTTTTACATAAAGTAATGTTTTACTGAGACAGATCAGTCTCCCAGATATTATTTTGAAGTACTGGTGTCAATCGAGCTTATATCAGTCAGTCGGTCAAGCTTATATCATATCATGTAAGGTCTACGCATGAGCAGTGAACCTTCCTCCATAGAATTCCGAGAAATTGCTCCACAGGGGGTTATTTTTAAATTTTTATATTTAGAATTAACATGGGAGTAACAGGTGGGGTTTTTCAAGCTCAAAATATTCGTTGATGGCGTTAAACGAAAATGAAACTTGGTCGCATCAGTCAATCTCCCAGGGAGCATTTTCATAATGCAATTGCTTGGAACTTTTGTTTTCACCCAACGATCAAGAATTTGGAAATAGATATTTCGGTTGTTGGTGTCGAAGAGAACCCCACTTACCCCTCGTACTCGAGAAATTGTTCCCAGATATATCTCTCGATAAAAAGAGATAAATTATTTGATTTCAATGGGAAAAAATTATTCCCATATGCACTCGCTTGGTTTTTCTCAGTAAACATCATTTAGCAATTCTTTTGCTTCATTTTAGAATTATATTTGTCAACCCACCCCAAGTTTTAACTTATTGCAGCGGGCTGCTTTTTTTTAAAAAGCTGCGTAAGCAGATTGGGAATGGAAAAGAAAATGTGGCGTTACTAAATCTCCCACAGTTCAATACGAGTAGCTGAAGTCGCGCATGATCATTTCAACAGCTTTCCAGGAAAACTACTCAACGACCTTCTGTTTACGTAAGAGGTATATTTCTGAGAAAAATGTAAATATATTCACAGTTATTGTGCTTATTTTAGCTCCAGCATGGGGGGATTATATTCTGAACGAGAAGAAACTTCGTGACTTCGTCGAATGATTTCATATTTATATGTCAAAGACAAAGACTTTAGGCGACTTAACACAGAGACTGGTCGGTTCGTAAACGATTGAAAAAGAACGTTAAAGAAGAACACATATATTGACCCAGTTGCGTGTTGTACTTGTTGATTTTTACTCCCTGTTATGTTGTTACAAGAAGTCTTTCCGTGTCTTCCCCTAGAATCACGTCAACACGGGGTCAGTCGGACTTGTAAATTGATTATTGCACAATTTAAAATGAAGTCGATTTCGCGGAGAGCGTTGTGTCCATTTCCGTTTACGGAAACAGGATCCGAAAGCAAACAACATAGGTCACACTCTTGTAAGGTATAGACATGCACGTGTATTCATTGGGTTTTTTTCCACAGCATTTGAAATGGAGTATTTCAACGAATAGGTGAGGAGTTGAATGAGGCCTCAAATTTTAACTTTTAGCAGCGGGTTGTTTCTGAGGAAGAAAGTATAGGGTTTTCATACTGGATGTTTAGTAATTATAAACAAGACTGGACAGAGCGCCGCTTGGTTGTCGGAAAAATGCAAAGAAAATGCGGTAACGATTCCACTGCTTTGAACGCTTCCATTTACTTGAGAACATTCATAGCAAAAGTATACAAAACAGCATTTTTATTTCTTTTAAATAGGAATGTATCGGGGTTACTGCAAATAATTAAGGAATGACAAACCTCGTATCATTTTCTTTAGATTCCACATTTCTGATGACTCGTATCAAAGCGCCTACCTTTTATTTTGACTTAAAAATGCTTTTTTTGTTTTACTTTAACCGAAGATTATCAAGCCAAGCAGGCTTCAGTTTTGCTGTAACATATAATTTTCTTTTTCTGTCTCCATTGACCAAAAATAGTTTTACATGTAAGTATTACCTCGAATATTTTATTAGATAACGGCAAACGGAAGTTCATGGCAAATTTCCGAGAACCAGATATCCTTGTGATGATCCTATCAATTTCATAGAATTTCGTTGTTTATCAGCCGGATCACAAAAAATTATGCCTCTACAATGGCATTTCAAAGCAACCCCAAATCTGTAGAAAATGGGTCTCGAATTTGTTATCATTAAAGCAGCAGTGAGGCGAATATATTTAAAAGATTAGCTCTAGAAAAGGTTTAACTACTGGAAACATTGGAAAGGAGCTGGTCATTCGAGCAAAACTTTTACTCATACTTGTAGCACAACATTTATGTAAATGCTAAGGCTTTCTTTCCTTTGATTTTATCAGATTATTTTTTTTATCATTTAGGAGCTAATTTCCCCGTGAATAGAAATGTAACTAGAAAACTTGCATTAAGCCTCGCTAAAAAATCAGTTTCTAACGGTTTTGTAGATATAAATTGGCAATTTTTCAAACCGCGTATTGTAGATAATTAACAGACAAGAAACTACTTACTCTCCAGGAGATTACAGTTCCATCAAAGATAAACACAAGTGCATACGCGAAACCTTAGAAAGGGTCTCCTGTATTATCGGCTGTGTGAGAATTACCCTGATGTTTTGGTCTCATATAAGCCAAACCCGTATAAGCTGAATATCTCTAATATTACAATAATAGCAACGTAATTATGTGGTAAGGTTATGCTCAAAATTGCTTGCTTTTGATTTAAGTTCCTTAGAATTACTTCGATTGTGCCAGTTGCTTCCACATTGCTATCAGTTCATTGACAATTGGTAACGAGTGCCAGTCTTCCAGCTTTCCTGCCTGATTCATGATTCTCACCGAGGTATCCACGAGGACTTCATCAATCACGGGATGGGCCGTCACATTTCGGCCATCTTGGATAGACTTCATAGCTCTTATGTGTTGCCTTTTACATTTGACCTTTTCTTTTAACTCACTCCATATCTTCTTCGCTTCTTTTCTTTGCTGCTCGTCTTCAAGATCATCGATATCTTGCTCAATGTGTTTCATCTTGTAACTCTTCTTAGAGTCATAAGAGTTTGGAAACACATGTTGGTACATCATTCCTTGAATTTGCCAGCATAACTCACCCAGGACCAAAGACGCACTAATCAGTGGATCAGCCGAGGGGATGAATGGTAAAGCCATTCGCTCGGGAACCGCTAGCACCTTGTTTGCCATTTCCAGACTCTCTCGTAGATCATCGACTTCCTTCTTTAGAGACCTATTTTCGCTTATGCTTTCTTCAAGATCTTCAGTCATGCCATCCACCTTCTTTGACAATTTCTCGACAGTTAACTCCAGTGTTGAATTTTTCTCTTCAAGATTCGACTTTTCTCTCATACTTTCGTCGAGATCTTTGGTGACTTCATCCACTCTTGTCGACAATTTGGCAACATCCGTCTTTAGTGTTGTATTTTTATCCTTCATCTCGGCGACCTCGTTTTTCACGGCATCCAGTTCGACTTGAACAGCTTTTAAATTCGTTTCCAATGTCTTCTTCTCACTTTCCAGTTTCTGAATCTTCTCCCTCAGAGTTTTGATTTCTTTATCCTTCGACTTCACAGTAATCTGTAGGTTATCGTTTTGCTCTCTTAGATCTCGCAAATCTTTGTTTAGCTTCAGTATTGCTTCATCCTTTTTATCGATTTCTTTCTTGAGCGAGTCAATTTGCCTCAAAATTTCGGGATCGTGAGTCAGCCCTCTTCCTACAATGTTTAAATGTAAAGCAGAATTTGCCACTATTTCTCTTCTTCCCTCCATTCTTCCCGACTGAATTTCAATAACTTCGTTTAAACTAACAATGGCGGTGGCGATGTTACCGAGAGAACAGAAATACGAGCACCAAACAGGGAGACTCGATCACTATGACGTCACAGTTCCATATATGGTGTAGGTGTACCAAAAAACTTGATTCATCTAATTACGTCTAGCCTTCTCCTTAGCTCATTGAATAACCATTCGCCATTTCGTCATTTTCTTTTTTTTTTTTTTCAAAAAAGACAGTATAGGTCTACCCGGTAACGGCTACGCCATAAACAATATGATATTTTATTCAGTTAGGTACGTTTAACTTGAATGAACTTCAATGAACTTTGAATGTTCTTCGCCCGATCATCCAGAATGTACGTATCTCCTATAAATATGCTCCCCGTAGATATAAAGCTGCTTTCAATTCAAATAAATCGGTGTGGCGCTGTTTTGTATTTTCATGCGATGCAAACTGAAACAACGGCGAGTATAACAATGAGTACCATTACAATGTTATTTTGTTTACCTTTTTTCCGCTTCTGCAGAGAAAAAGCAAGTGGGAAAAAAAAAGGGAGAAGAAAGAAAAAAGGAATTCTAGAAATGAAAGGGTGACAATGAACAGGGAGGTTTCTGAAAATAGAATTTCCTTGACTAAGCTTTTTGTTTTGTGCGGCGTCATCATGGGATACGATTGCTGGATAAATCACAACCGTTGCTGGTGGTTAGTGTTTTACCTAACAGGTGATATTTTCAAATGTGTTCGTGTCATCCGAATTTCTAGGAAACAACATCCAATATCTTAGAAGAAGAGAAAAACATAACTTAGCTGTTATACTGTAAAAATACAAATGAAACTTTCCTTTTGTGATAGCAGGCTGAAATAAATGTAAGAACAAGCTGAAAGGAACTGTGTTAGAAAAGACACCCACACGCAATAAATTCATACCCAAGCATAGCGTAGAAGATCTGTCGCGAAACTATTAAGATTCCTAGAATTGCATATCAAGCATTCATAATCAAGTTCAGTAACACTAGTTTTTTTTTTATTAGGGCGAATTACAGAGAAATAAATACTGCCATTCTTACGCATCCACATGCATCAGTCTGCTGTAGCCCAAAAAAATCATACAGAGAATCAAACTATAATTCCAGGTATTTATATCATTTATTCACCAGGCGTGCTCGACTGAACACAACCCTGATATAGTTCAAAGTTTTTTAAACGAACTCTAGACCACTTAGTTGAACCACAGGAATACAGTTTATTGGAAGGAGGGCGCTTAATTTCGGGGGCGCTTATCAGTCATCTGTACTGATGCTGCTGTAGTTGAAGCTTAACATTCATGTATAAAGTGGAAGTGGAAACAGGTTTTTAATGCATCCCCGCTATCACTCCACTCCCGGCCGGCAAAGTTCCTTACCCAATTGCAAGGCTACGCAATAAGTTAAGCCTACGTGAACTTGGTACTTCAACCATAAACTTCGAAGCCTGTGTGCTTCGTTCAGCAAGAGGATATTTTCACTGATCTCACTTCAACATACACAGGAAGTGAAGTCTTCCGTGGGCACACCAGTCTCCAAGATATTCAATAGCTCTAATTGCAGCAAGTTAGAAATCAGCAAACGATCCAAACGTAAATTAATGGGATATAAAGAATCAAGAACTGTTACGATCCCTGATCTTGGTTCTTGAAAGCAAACAATTCTCTTTTGTTTTTGCAAGTATTTCACAATTTAACTGTTCACGATCTTGCCAGACCTATATAGTAATTGAGAACTGCAACATAATCAAAATTATCGTAAAAAATATATCACTTTTCCGGCCAAGGACATCATATCCGAGGCCGAGAATTGGGCGGGTGACTTCCTTTCCATACATTTCTGAGGCATATCATGTGTTACCTTCCAGTTCTTCCATATTTATTCGTGGATAATACAAATAATTTTCCTGTTTGGTTGGAACTGAAAATAAATAACAGAGGAAAAAATTATGATGAATAGCTCCTGGCCATGTCACAATTCAAAGGGGTTGACCGTCTTTCTGAGTATCAGCAACTGGTCAATACTGTAACTGATCCTTGGCAATGAATTCATATTGAGTGAAAGGACACGAATCAAGCACTTCCTGACGATTTGCTGTCATAACATTCCAATTCCACACCTATAGAAAGGGGCGAGGTTTACAAGTAACAATAGAGAGGTGATATTTGTTTTCAGATCAGCTGAATTATAACCATGGAAAAAAAAAAAAAAGAGAGAGAGAGAGAAAGGCAGTTAACAGTATCTCGAGTTGTCATTTCACGTTTCAATCCGTAAGCAAAAAGGATGTTTGCGACCGTACATATAGGCTAAATTTAAACTTTACATCTGTTTAGGATTTACATCGGGAATCGAAATTGTTTTTCTTACCCCCAAGTGAAACAAACATTGAGTCAGAGTTATGGGCATCAGGGTGACAGTAGGCCGGTAGTCGCTCTTTATAATTTATGACGCGGCATTTTCTCCGATCAATCAAATGTTTTGCAACAAGACCAACAAGGTATGGCTGATTTGTCTGCGTTAAAACTGCACGTATCCAAGGAGGAAAATGTTTTCTTTCTTATCCGTATTATGACGTTAGGTCGTCACAGCAAGTATTTTTTTTCTTTTGGCATCAGTAACCAAAATTTTATTAGATGTAGGTGTTAGATCCATTTTATTCGCAGTTATTTCTTGTGAGATATTCGAGCATGCGCGAACGGAAGTTTATGACCGATTTCTAAGAAACTGATGTCTGCCATTGCTAAACCAATCAGAACCAATCTTGGGTGTAGCAATTCAGATAACAGGAAATTGTGGAAAATACATTGAAAACGTCAAATTTCTGAGAAACGGGTGCTTTGAATCCCTTTATTTGGGAATAGAGAAAACCATGAGTATGTTGTTTGTGCCATCGACGAATGAATGCATCATTTTGCGATTATAGACTACAATATACATAAGGAAAATGTCATGGAAGAGGCAACCGACTAAATTAATACACTTTAAGCCCATAGGAGATCAATAGCGTAAACATATAGATTCCTAGAATCTAACGATTGGCTTTCTTTATCGACCATTTCAAAACAGAGTCTGAGTAATAATAGTTTTTAGACACCATAACAAATCGAGAGAAAAGTGAATCCAATTTCGTTTCAATACGTCTCCATTTATTAGTTTCCAGAGAATCCCTCTCACAGAGAATATAAACATGCGTGTGTAGTTTACTCTACACTCTGTTAATTTTTCGCGATAAGTCTACCCTAAGAATTTAAATCAATCGAAGCCTAATTTTGAAGAAAATGAAAATGATAAACTAAAGAGGATTAGTTCGCCTTTGTTTCAGTACTATATCACGCGTGCTAAGATGAACGTAATCTAAACTGACTGTATAGTTATCAATCAAACTTAGCACTATTAAGTTGAATTAGTGGAATGCAGTTTGTTGGCCCACTGATCAGTGTGCTAGCTAATCCAACACTTCACTTTCCTTAACAACTGACCCAAATTAGCAGACAAAGTCTAAATTTCTAAGAAATCGAAACAGGAATTGGCCTAAGCTGAAGTTTTGAAACGAAACATTTATTCCAAACAATAGCATCGAAGTACAAAGCGAAAGCGTCCTTGTGTCGACAGACCTTTGTGATTTTAACTTCATTAAGTATAAAGGAGAAAAATAAGAAAAGCATTGATAATAGTCATCCTGATGCTCA